>NC_079194.1:226298986-226328986 GCF_029499605.1 Hyla sarda | reverse complement strand
TATATTAGTCACCTTTGCCTGTCACTTAAGTGGATGTGTAAGTATATGATGAGCACATGGAGAAAGTCAATGAAAATTAATTTTTCGAGTTCCTAGTTGCCCAGTATATAGATTTCTCTGCCATCCTCTCTGCGGTCATTGTCCCTTTTGTTTCCCCATTTCTGTATGGAATAATGAAATTACTTGTCCTTCTTTCCCAAGATTACGAGTAAATGTCTGACCATTTTCAATTAGCAACTGTTGGGATTAACAGCGACTAATGCCTTCTCTTGAATCATGTTCCTATTTCACCCTGGGGCAGAGTGGACTTTGTATGCCCTCCAAAAAGGAGAAAAAAAAAGTTTTAGTTTTGGAATAAAAAAAAAACAAAACACAAAAAAACATAAGGGGAGGGTGTAACTGAATGCAAATTACGTCATTTTAATGGAGACTTGGGGGTGTGTGTGTCAGGGGCATTTACAAAAGGTGAGTGCTCGGGGCTCCTATCTGTATGATTTCATTTACACCAGAAACTTTTTTTTTTCTTTTTTTTTTATACAAACTCTAGAGCTATATACAATTGCCAGTTTTGGGACCAACACACATCTAAAGGTGTCATAGATTATTAATTTTATAGAGAACCTCAAGGTCAACAAAAAGTTTTTAGTTTTTTAACGAGAAAAGAACTCCACGCAATGATGTAAACAAATTTTAAAAAACTTCCTGATAATTCCCATTATGTTCAGTCTGAAACTTTTATAGATTCATATTTTATTACACATTGAACTCTTGGTATGGTTATGAAAAATATAAATAAAACAAAATGTTATTAAAAAAAATTCTAGCAATTCATTGTGATTACAATCGTTAATCTGACAAATTATTATTGTTACCTATTTATATTATTTATAAAAATTTTTTTTGCTATAATTATTATTGGTTTTATGCTTCTGAATAGAATTTTAGCTTTAAATGTAATGCTTAGTATTTCTTATGTTTTGTTTGTTTTTATTATTATTAAAATGTTGTATGATTATTATTAATGTGTTTTTTTTATATAAAACATTACTTAGAAATATCTCATTGTAATTATATTTTGTAGTTAATTTAGCCTTTTAAATCTTTTGTGATTGATTTAATTAATTAAAATTATATGATGTTAATCATAGTGCATATATATATATTATAATTCTGTGGTTACATTTATGTGTGTTAAATATTGCATTTGTGAAAAACTTTTGTAAATGCTTTTGCATATGAATAAAATAAAGTATCTGCAGTATTATGCTTTATTGTATATTAGGATTTTGTGTTTATGTGAATGCTATATTTTGTGGTAGTGCTATGTGTGTCTTGTTGCATTAATATCTGCTCTGCAAGTCACCTTTTTTAATACCCAGAAAAATGCTTAAAGTCCCCTTGTCCAGATCACTTTGAACCTAGAGATAAACACCATTCCTGACGTGTTAGACTGAAATGCATTTGCCTCTAGGAGAACCAATGACTATTTGTGTATATGGGGCGGTGTTGGAGTTCTTTAGTGTTGGGGACATTGAGTTAAGTGTAAATTCATCATTTTAAAGAAATACACACAAGCCTCTTGCATGGCAGAGGAGCCAGGAACCAAGTTGATACCATCCAAAATATTTCAAAAGGTAATTACAATTTTTAAATGTTTTAAACTTTTAGACGTTACCTTTTAAACTTCATTTATTAAAATAACTTTTTTAGACTTTTTATTACATTTAGTTTTCATTAATTAGTTTTCCTCCTATTTTTTCTCAAACATTTCCCAAAACATTTTTTATTTAAAAAATTCTAATTGATTTTTTTTTTTGTATGGAGGATTTCTGTATTAATTTTTAATCTGGTAAAGATTATTCCAAGATGTTCCAAACATTTGTAATATATAATCTGTGTTAATGATTGAGGCTATAAGTAGCTCAATGTTGGTTTTATTAATTTTATTAGAGATTAAAATCCCAGCCTGAAGATTAGATCGGATGACTGACTTAATATATTATAAGAGAATCTTTTTTTATTTTTATTTTTTTTTAGCTTTTTATTATTGCTTTGAGTGTTTAAATAGGAACTCTACTTTTTAATAAAGGAATAATTCTAACAAAAATGTTTAGACCAGTAAGTGTATTACATTTGTTCAAATAATACAGTTATAATAATGTAATTATATTTATTGATAACTTTTTCATTCCTTTCTGCATAAATCTCAGGTAAATAATTTCAAAAAGTTAGAGATTGCATCAACGTATTTGTAAATTTTTAAATTTTTTTTTAGGTTGCCAATGCTTTCTGATTCCAGTATAACAGGCCATAATTATGGTTTTTTTTTCCCTCTTGATATTTAATTTTCTTAAGTAAGTTTTTCAGCAGCAGTGGAGGGTGTGACCAGTTCACTGTAACTCAACTCCCTATTCTCTTAGCCGGTGCAAATCACTAATTATAAGGTCTTCCGAAAAAAAGATCAAATCACAAGGGCTAAAGGATTTACAATTCTCCCAACTATGTGCAGCACATTCTTCCATTACACAAGAGAAAAAACTTCCAACTCGTCAGACAAACCCAACCGAGAACTGTACACGTATTATGTTTACTACAGTTTTCTGCAAGTCTTGAGCATATTTTTTGTTTTGGATCCTTATTCTATGTTTATGAGAAATAGTAAAATCTTCACTTATGTGCTAAGTTTTTTTGCATAGAAAAAAGCTGATTATAATATGAATAATAAGGCTATAGGATATCTGAGCAAATAGGCAGAACAAATACAACAGATAGCCTGGGATTAGCATGATTTACACAAGTATTAAGAAGAAATATTACCTGTTGCAGCTTGTGAGGAGCAATTCACATCTGTGATGGTAATTCTGGCACTTGAGCTTTTCCTTGATAGTTGAGAACTGGCAGGTTTGATCTTCAGTTTTTACATGAGAATCTGCCACACAGTTTAAATGTCAGTGACAGGAAAAAACCAGGGTGTGTGACTACACTATAACTTTCCCTTAATATCAATGCCAGCTGCGTCCTGATTGGCTGAGACGTGCCAGTGACATCACAGGGGAGAGTAGTGCTCTCTATACTATCCTATTAATAAGACTAGAGGGGGCAGACAGGCCTGGCTAATCTATAGGCTCTGAAAATATTATGAATTTTGAATTTAAATATTATTAATAATTATATATATATAATTATATGTTTGTGTGTGTATATATATATAAATGTATGTATGTGTATATATATATATAAAAATGTATATATACAGATTTTTATATATATATATATATATATATATATATACAGATTTATATATATATATGTAAATATACAGATAAATAAATATATATATATATATATATATATATTTCTAGATTTATGTACTTATACATGTCTAACTGAAAAAAAGTATAAAAACATTCATATAAAGTTGGGACAATATAATAACTTATAACACAATTATTATTTCAATAAATACATATTTATTTAAATTAATATTGATATTTTTTCTATATTTGTTTATAGTATATATATATATATATATATATATAGGTTTTTATTTTATATTTATTTATATTGTACTTCTATATTTTTTTTAAATTCATTTTATATTATAATAACACAATAATAATTGATTGCATATTTGTATTATGTTTTACAGATATAAAAATGAATTATGTTTACACACATACACATCTACATGTGTAATTCGTGTACATAATACAATAATATATGCGCCTTGTCATGTTTATTTCTCTTCATCAATGAATCCAATGCACCATGCTATTCTCATTACTAGAATCGCATGATGACATACATGTTTCTTAATCAGTCTGTGACATTTACCCCCATTATTCTCATAGACATACACATATGCATACATTGCATCTGTTTACTATGACATAATCTGCCATCTTTGATTTACGGCGTGTATACAGATTCCATGTTGTGCTAATATTACAATATCTTAAAATATCTACATATGTAAACCAGTGTATTTATATAAAACAACTAAATATGTGACGTTTACCGGTCGGGTTTGTCTTTTGGCACAATTCAAAGTGACATTATGTTACGATATCTGCAGGAAAACCTATAGGGTTATTTTGACTTGAAATATTATGCATTATGCTAAACAGAGATAAATAACAAATTCAACTCTGCTACATAAGATTATTACATCTACTATCTCAGATAAGGGGTACACACAATGTTATATATGTTAGCAATAAGAAGAGAAGACAATATATAGAGACTGCGCGTGGAGATATATATATATATATATATATATATATAGTAGTATGAGAAGCTGGGCAGTGTGCAGTGTGTGTTCACATCTGTAGCTATTTGTGTCATGTCGACTAATTCCTCTCTAAACATACATGACCTCACAAGCCAGATAGTGACAGCCACTTACCTGTAGCCTATATTGTGTGCTAGTGGCCTGTCACTCATTCCTTTAAATATCCAGTCAAATAGATAGGTAATATATTTAATTTACTTCACTCTGTAAATACAGAAAGTGATGTAGTGGAGCTGGATTTGCCATTTTGTTCTTCAGGACTTAATCATCTGTGTGTGATAAAAAAAAGCTCTTAGGTACCCATACCTTAACTTGCAGTCCCATGTAAAAGCTAATACTATTTACAATAAAAAGTTGTCAAATTTGTATGTATGTGTATGAATATCTTTACAGAGCGAGAAAGAAATCGAGGAAGATTTGTTGAGGTTTTTTTTAAAGGGATGATCTAGAAATTCAGCCACTTATTCATTTCAGGACAGAACTATAACATTATTTATAGACTTTAAGAAATGAAAAGCAGAAGAATAAGATAATGTGAAGCTTAATTTGAATATTCTTCTTTACCCTTACAAACGTGTTCTATATATTTTTATTGACTATCATCTGTCCCTCATCTGTCTATCTATCCATCTATCTTCTCATATTTATCTATCTCATATCTATCTATCTCATATCTATCTTCTATCTATCTATCTTATCTATCTCATATCTATCTATCTATCTGATCTATCTATCTATCTATCTATCTATCTCATATTTATCTATCTATCTATATATCTCATATCTTTCTATCTATCTCATATCTATCATCTATCTATCTCATATCTATCTATCTCCTATCTATCTATCTCATATCTATCTATCTATCTATCTATCTATCTCATATCTATCTATCTATCTATCTATCTCATATCTATCTATCTCATATCTATCATCTATCTATCTCATATCTATCTTCTATCTATCTATCGTATCTATCTCATATCTATCTATCTCATATCCATCTATCTATCTATCTCATATCTATCTATCTATCTATCTATCTCATATCTATCTATCTATCTATCTCATATCTATCTTCTATCTATCTCATATCTATCTTCTATCTATCTCATATCTATCTATCTCATATATCTCTATCTATCTACAGTCATGGCCGTAAATGTTGGCACCCCTGAAATTTTTCAAGAAAATGAATTATTTCTCACAGAAAAGGATTGCAGTAACACATGTTTTGCTATACACATGTTTATTCCCGTTGTGTGTATTGGAACTAAACCAAAAAATGAGGAAAAAAAAGCTAATTGGACATAATGTCACTCCAAACTCCCAAAATGGTCTGGACAAAATTTTTGGCACCCTTTCAAAATTGTGGAAAAATAAGATTGTTTCAAGCATGTGATGCTCCTTTAAACTCACCTGGGGCAAGTAACAGGTGTGGGCAATATAAAAATCACACCTGAAAGCAGATAAAAAGGAGAGCAGTTCACTTAGTCTTTGCATTGTGTGTCTGTGTGTGCCACACTAAGCATGGACAACAGAAAGAGAAAAACAGAACTGTCTGATTACTCGAGAACCAAAATTGTGGAAAAATATCAATAATCTGAAGGTTACAAGTCCATCTCCAGAGATCTAAGTTTGCCTTTGTCCACAGTGTGTAACATTATCAAGAAGTTTGCAACCCATGGCACTGTATCTAATCTACCCGGGCGTGGACGGAAGAGAAAAATTGATGAAAGGTGTCAACGCAGGATAGTCCAGATGGTGGATAAGCAGCCACAAACAAGTTCCAAAGATATTCAAGCTGTCCTGCAGGCTCAGGGAGCATCAGGAAAGCCGGAATGAGGCCTAAAAAGAAAAGAACACAGTACTTATAGTGAAATATAATGGAGGTTCAATGATGTTTTGGGGTTATTTTTCTGCCTCTGGCACTGGGTGCCTTGAATGTGTGCAATGCAGGAAATGGAGACAGAGATGGAAGATGGAACCTTGGTGTCGCGCTGCTCGAGACTTCGTAAATGGAGGACAAATCCAGTAAATTTCAAACATTTATTACAATACACTCAATGCGTTTCTGGGCATTAACAACCCTTTCATCAGACACGCCTGATGAAAGGGTTGTTAATACCCAGAAATGCGTTGTATGTATTGTAATAAATGTTTGAAACTTACCGGATTTGACCTCCATTTACGAAGTCTCCAGCAGCGCGACGCCAAGGTTCCATCTCTGTCTCCATTTCTGCATTCCACACACATCATTCATTCATCTTGCCTCTGTCAGTGTTGTGCCTGGATCTTGCACAACTGCACCAGGTTAATGTGGGTTCCTGTCACTAACTTACTGTCACACTCACCATTGGGATTCTTTACAAGGAAGCGCTCCTGCTTATTTGTATTTTCTTGAATGTGTGCAAGGCATCATGAAATCTGAGGATTACCAATGGATTTTGGGTCGCACTGTACAGCCCAGTGTCAGAAAACTGGGTTTGCGTTTGAGATCTTGGGTCTTCCAGCAGGACGATGACCCCAAACATACATCTAAAAGCACCCGGAAATGGATGGCAACAAAGCGGTGGAGAGTTCTGAAGTGGCAAGCAATGAGTCCAGATCTAAATCCCATTGATCACCTGTGGAGAGATCTTAAAATTGCTGTTAGGAAAAGGCGCCCTTCCAATAAGAGATACCTGGAGCAGTTTGCAAAGGAAGAGTGGTCCAACATTCCGGCTGAGAGGTGTAAGTAGCTTATTGATGGTTATATGGTTATAGGAAGCGACTGATTTCAGTTATTTTTTCCAAAGGGTGTGCAACCAAATATTAAGTTAAGGGCGCCAATAATTTTGTCCAGCCCATTTTTGGAGTTTGGTGTGACATTATGTCCAATTTGCTTTATTTCCTTCCTTTTTTGGTTTAGTTCCAATACACACAAAGGGAATAAACAAGTATACAAAACATGTGTTACTGCAATCCTTTTCTGTGAGAAATACTTCATTTTTTCAGGGGTGCCAACATTTACGGCCATGACTGTATCTGTCTATCTCATATCTATCTATCTGTCTATCTCATATCTATAATCTATCTATCTCATATCTATCTATCTATCTATCTCATATCTATCTATCTCATATCTATCTATCTATCTATCTATCTCATATCTATATATCTATCTCATATCTAGCAACCAAGTAAACGCAGCAGCACTCCAGCGTAGTGAAGAATAGTGACTTTTATTTTATTATTTAGTGATAAATAAAAGTCACTATTCTTCACTACGCTGGAGTGCTGCTGCGTTTACTTGGTTGCTGTATTTCATCGGGGCCCGAGGACCAGGGCCCATCCACAGCCTGCACCCACTGCACCTAGTTCAACTTGAGAGTGCTGCACCACCTGCTTCTCTATCTCATATCTATCTATCTCATATCTATCTATCTCATATCCATCTATCTCATATCTATCTATCTAGCTTCTATCTATCTATCTATCTATCTCATATCTATCTATCTATCTAATATCTATCTATCTATCTATCTATCTATCTCTTTCTACCTCATATCTGCCTGTCCCATATGTTGACAAGGCTTCACTTGCTCACTGTTTGCTTACATTACAGAGTAGAGGTGCAACACTCCTCCAGCAGGTTTCTCAGGAAACTGGTGGCTAATATTTCACTGGCTTAAAAGGGGGCAGCCTGGGAAAGAGCTGTCACAAAGGTGTTTTACTGATTATTTGGAGTTGTTGCCATTAAGAGACTCGGAATCCCTGCAACCCAGCAGGGTTCTTGAAGGAAGCACTGGAAACACCACGGCTCCCGCCTGCTTATCTGTCTGTCAATAACAGGAGATGGATCCTGAGCTTGGACCAGGTGCTCTTACTACCCCCTATCCAAACTGCACTGCTCTCCAGGAACTGATCAGGCGTGAAGAGAAGTCTGCCCGGCCTGACTACATACAGTGCACACATGGGCATGCACAGACAAAGACACACAGTGTACACACTGGTCTGTATATACAGTACACATACCTAGACACATACATAGACTCCCTGTACAGTATATAGATTCATACGGTAACACATCCATATAGTACACTTCCTACATAAACATTGGGGGAGGTTTATCAAAATCTGTGCAAAGGAAAAGTTGCCCATAGCAACCAATCAGATCGCTTCGTTCATTTTGCAGAGGCCTTGTTAAAAATGAAAGAAGCGATCTGATTGGTTGCTATGGGCAACTTGTCAACTTTTCCTCTGCACAGATTTTGATAAATCTCCCCCAATGTTCCTGAAAAACCAAGACAGCAAAGACCCTGCGAGGAATTGGACTATCCTGGGAGAATTTGGACTACTGACAAACATGTCCACACAACTAGGCCTTCTTATATGAAGAGCCATGGCACAGTGTTAGCTAGGCTTCCCTTCACCTGGAGCAAAGATTGTATGCTGCCCCTAACTGGGTCTCTAAATATACCAGCCAATGCAGAGGGGCTTCTTGGCGCCCCCCAAGCACTTAGCGCCAGGTCACATGCCCCGTCAACCCTCTCTATCTACTCCCCAGGGACATTTCTTGACCTTTTTTTTGCATTTCAACATCTGAAATAGCCAAAATGATGTCATAAGAGATAAAGAAAGTCAACAAATGCTCCATTACAATGTATCACAACTACAACACTCGCTTCATAAAGCTGAGTATTATGATTTGTATTGTCTATGGTTATATACAGGCCTGCGGACAAGTCTACCACATTATTACATCCAGTAATCACAAGTCACAGACAATGCAGAGTTATGTGACCAAATCAACTCTGCTGCATCTGCACCGTATGGAGAATGAGAGGACAGGAACGGTTCACAGATGTTTTCCACAATGACACACAGATGTGTGCTATACAAAATGCTGTGTACAAATAGAATCCATACAGAAACACTTCTGGCCCATGTGGTCTCCAAAATCTCTCTCTTTCCCACCCTCACTCTCTACTGACTTTCTCAGACTCTTTCTCTCACTTTCACCTTTATGTCTCATAATCTGTTCTCTCTCTTTTACACTCTGTCCATTCCCTCTCTCTTCCCCCCTCTCCCCCACACTATTACTCTTGGACACCTCCTCTCTCTCTCCTCTCTCTCTCTCTCTCTTCTCTCCTCTCTCTCCTCTCTCTATCCTCTCTCTCCTCTCTCTATCCTCTCTCTCTCTCCTCTCTATCCTCTCTCTATCCTCTCTCTATCCTCTCTCTCTCTTCTCTCTCTCCTCTCTCTCCTCTCTCTCCTCTCTCTATCCTCTCTCTCTCTCCTCTCTCTCCTCTCTCTATCCTCTCTCTATCCTCTCTCTCTCTCTCTCTCTCTCTCTCTCTCTCTTCTCTCTCTCCTCTCTCTCCTCTCTCTCCTCTCTCTCCTCTCTCTCCTCTCTCTCCTCTCTCTATCCTCTCTCTATCCTCTCTCTCTCCTCTCTCTCCTCTCTCTCCTCTCTCTATCCTCTCTCTATCCTCTCTCTCTCTTCTCTCTCTCCTCTCTCTCCTCTCTCTCCTCTCTCTCCTCTCTCTTCTCTCTCTCCTCTCTCTTCTCTCTCTCTCTCCTCTCCTCTCTCTCTCTCTCCTCTCTCTTCTCTCTCTCTCTCCTCTCCTCTCTCTTCTCTCTCTCCTCTCTCTTATCTCTCTCTCCTCTCCTCTCTCTTCTCTCTCTCCTCTCTCTTCTCTCTCTCTCCTCTCTTCTCTCTCTTCTCTCTCCTCTCTCTTCTCTCTCCTCTCTTCTCTCTCCTCTCTTCTCTCTCTCCTCTCTCTCTCCTCTCTCTTCTCTTTCTCTCTCTTCTCTCTCTCTCTTCTCTCTCTCTCTCTCTCTCTCTCTCTCTCTCCTCTATCTTCTCTCTCTTTTCTCTCTCTTTTCTCTCTCTTCTCTCTCTCTTCTTTTCCTCTATTGCTGTTCTTCCCTCTCTCCATTTCTCTTACACCCTTTCATTCTCCTCTTTTTTCCCCTTTATCACAATTCTCTCTCTTTTTATAACTTTTTTCTCTCTCCTCTTCTTTCTCTTGATCACATTCTCTTTTCCTCTCTCCTTTCTTCTGTTCATTTATAACTTATTTACTCTTCCTTTCTTCCTCTCCCCTCACCCTCTCTTTCTATCATTCTCCTTCACTCCTTTCTCTCTCTTTTCTCAATCTCCCCTCCACTAGTCTTATTGTGTAACAAAGTAACAACTCACCATAAGCTGATCCCTTAGAATAGTGTTTCCCAAACAGGGTGCCTCCAGCTGTTGCAAAACTACAACTCCCAACATGCCCGAACAGCCAAAGGCTGCTGCTGGGAATTGTAGTTTTGCAACAGTTGGAGGCACCCTGGTTGGGAAACACTAACATAGAAGCTTCCGGGCATGCTGGGAATTGTAGTTTTGCAACAGCTGGAGGCCCCCTGGTTGGGAAACACTAACATAGAAGCTTCCGGGTATGCTGGGAATTGTAGTTTGGCAACAGCTGGAGGCACCAAGGTTGGGAAACTAACATAGAAGCTTCCGGGCATGCTGGGAATTGTAGTTTGGCAACAGCTGGAGGCACCCTGGTTGGGAAACACTAACATAGAAGCTTCCGGGCATGCTGGGAATTGTAGTTTGGCAACAGCTGGAGGCACCCTGGTTGGGAAACACTAACATAGAAGCTTCCGGGCATGCTGGGAATTGTAGTTTGGCAACAGCTGGAGGCACCCTGGTTGGGAAACACTAACATAGAAGCTTCCGGGCATGCTGGGAATTGTAGTTTGGCAACAGCTGGAGGCACCCTGGTTGGGAAACCCTAACATAGAAGCTTCCGGGCATGCTGGGAATTGTAGTTTGGCAACAGCTGGAGGCACCCTGGTTGGGAAACACTAACATAGAAGCTTCCGGGCATGCTGGGAATTGTAGTTTGGCAACAGCTGGAGGCACCCTGGTTGGGAAACACTAACATAGAAGCTTCCGGGCATGCTGGGAATTGTAGTTTGGCAACAGCTGGAGGCACCCTGGTTGGGAAACCCTAACATAGAAGCTTCCGGGCATGCTGGGAATTGTAGTTTGGCAACAGCTGGAGGCACCCTGGTTGGGAAACACTAACATAGAAGCTTCCGGGCATGCTGGGAATTGTAGTTTGGCAACAGCTGGAGGCACCCTGGTTGGGAAACACTAACATAGAAGCTTCCGGGCATGATGGGAATTGTAGTTTTGAAAAAAATATCACCGACTTAAGATTTTGCTATTAGTGTAGTAAAGTAGTAGTGTACTTTAGTTCTTCACCGAAAAACACTAATACTTAACTTTTATTAGAACTTTTATTAGAATTAGCATGCTGGGAATTATACTTTGGCAACAGCTGGAGGTCCCCTGGTTGGGAAACACTGCCTTAGAACCTTCTAAGTTATAAGTATATATATTATATATATATATATATATATATATATATATATATATATATATATATATATATATATTGAGGATCACATCATAGAGAAAGAAGTCAAGAAAGGTAACCGGCACAATAATGAACATGTGTAGGAGGCTTGAATTTGGCTTTGGGTTGGCATTCTTTTATTAGTTAGGGTAAGACAAGTCAGTAGGTTTACCAGCAGTCTTATGGGATACCAGAGCTGACACATAGTTACATCTCAAACTCAGCTCTGCTACATCTCTAAGGCTGCGTTCACTTGGCCGTCTATACCCGTCCCGTTCTTCTCTCATCAAACATAAAAACGGACTTAAAAAAAAAAGGACAATAACGGATGCAAACGGATGTTATCTGTTTGGATCCGTTATTATTCAGTTAATTAAAAAATAACTTTTTTTTTTTGGTTCTGAGCATGCTCAGAAGCAAAAACAGATTGAAAAAACAGATGCAAACGGACGGCATTGAAGGCTCCTCCGTTTTCCATAGACTTCAATGTTAAATTTACTGTATCCATTTTTTCTTCCCTTTTTGTGGCGGAAGAAAAAACACTGCATGTGCTGTATTTTCTGCCGTCAAAAAAACGGAAATGAGTGCAGACGGGTACAAATGGAGGTAAACGTATTGTAAAAAAAAATCCCATTGACATGAATGGAATTTTTTTTAAAACCATTTTTAATCCGTTTACAGCCTGCAAGAACGGAACCGAAACGGGGATAAAAAAAAAAACCAGGGCCAGACAGCCCAAGTAGGTAAATGAATTGGTTGGTGCAGTCATTTGACAGTCTTTGAGAAATTGACGACACAAGCATATAGCCACAAGAAGGATCTGGTTGCCCACGTTCCCTGTAGAAGCTGTCGGCCGGACGCAGTTCTATGTGTTAGAAATGTATAATGCATCTTTCAGTTACTTTGCAATGTGAAGTTTTGAAGGCTGCCCTAAGCCCATGTGTTCCCATAGACTGAGCAATTCTCAGCACACACACACTGTAATAATGAGCTTTAATTCTCTATCCAAGCAGAATCTGAGCAATAATAATAAGCGCATCAAGACAATTTGTTTACTGTGGCATTACACAGACTGCAGAACCCAAGAGAAGCCTCAGCTCTGCTGCACTCACAGCATCCCTGCAACCCAGCCAGCTCCAGCGCCAATCATTCTGCCCTGGATGTGATGCCCATCAAGTCACACAACGGTAAGTGTCCATCAGGGTTCCCTGCTGGATCACCTGTGCCCAATAATACGCCCTCTGAGAGCCGATCCTTATATGGCTCACGTTAGGTGGCTCATGGAAATAGGTTATCAGTTGCCTAAACTTTAACTTAAAAAAGTATTCAAAAGCATCCATCTAAAACTGTTTTTATTTAGTATTTAATATTTGTATTTTTATGTTCTAGAATATATATATGTGTGTGTGTGTGTGTGTGTTTTTTTAGATATATACATTTAAAAATATAATTAAACAGCTTTTAAAACAATGAAACATCTAAAAGAATCTTATTTTTAAATTAATTATTCAACCAATAAGTATATGAAGAATCACATCATAAAATGTATAATATATGTAATAATATTACTATAATGTATTAATGATCTGCTGTAATATTACTATTTACATATGGCATGCTACAGTTCTTTCTAATAATAAAGTCGTAGTAAAATAGTCACATTAATTATTTTATCGGATTTTTTATCGTCACAATTTTATCAAAGAAACAATAACATTGTACAGTCTTTTTCCATATAGAGAAATAGAAAATAACAAAGTGCGTGCTGGTGTTTACGGCAAACGATGGCGAGTTCGGCCATTAAAGATGCTTTATTATTAATAGTAATAATAAGCTTGTCCAATAGTTGATTTGCTTTTTGTGCCGCCTCCTGGCTCTAGACTGAGACATTAGCTGGATTCCCTGGGGGTGATTGGAGGCAATGAGCACAGAGTAGACAGTCACGTCGTTGATGTTACGAATTCACTTTTGCTCAACTTGACAAGGCAGAGTTCGATCTACAATTGTATTTGAAAGCCCATGGAGCGGAAAGTCCCCCCCCCCCCCATCATCATCATCATCATTATTACCCCCCCCCCCCCCACACACACACACACCAGCCCCCCTTCTCCTAAAGCAACATAACAAGATATTACATTTAGGTCCAATCCTGCATCTCTATAATAGAAATTAGAAAACCTCTGTATAATTCCAAATATTTAACCCCCCCCCCCCTCCAATCCCGTCCATGTGATCATACTGACTTTAAATCTTGAATATTAGACAGGAGATCTAACAAGGGGATTTGCACTGATGCCCTGACCCTTGTAATTGGATTAAATATAGACTGAATCCTCCAAAACATAGCAAGACTGACACCTGCCAAGTGGACTCCCCTATGATTGATAGTGATGATTCGTGTTGGACACAATAATGAAATAAATTGTATGGATAAAACAAGCGCATTTGTCATCCCTGGGCCATCAAAAGGAAGTCAATGTAAGACTCAAGCTGTTCTATGACAACGTGCAAGAGATGGGACCTTACCAGGGGGCTACAGGCATTGAGGAGACAAATTACAACTTGCCACCTCCATTTCCTATTCTATTAACATATAGATTGCTGTTACATAGAAGATTAGGGAGACTTGGGATTTGCATTTGGGGGTTTCTGCTTCCACATTACCCATGGGCACTGGTAGAAAGCCCTAAGTACCATGTAGAGGTTGACATGTGGAGCGAATGTTGGCTTTGGTTCAGCGCAAATGGAAAAGAACCTTGTAAATCCCTTCTGGATTCCGTCCATGTATTCCGGATATTGCTCTTGGTCCATTTTTCGGTGTTGTCTCTTATTGTGTATTATTATTAATCGATGCCTTATTAATTTTAATCTGTCTCTTAATTTTAATTCCATCTCTCTTCCTACCATGAAACAATATGTGTTATTTGACTTGTCAGCATTTCTTATAATAATGTTTGGATTCCTCCTCCAGGCCCATTCTCTTTTATTTCTGTCATTTTCACACTCAGTATCTATATCTATCCATCATATCATATCTATCTATCTATCTATCTATCTATCCACACACACACACACACATATATATATATATATATATATATATATATATATATATATATGTTTGTTTATGACATTTAAGACAATATATAAAAAACTGTTTGTAGTATTTCTAGGAATGGGGAATAGCTTAAAGTATTGTATTGTAAGAACATGGTTTACATAAGTGTATAATAATATCTCTGTATAATTGTAATTCTAAATTCTTATTATATAACAAAAAATACATTGTTGAACTTTTATTTTCAATGTAGAGTTTTTATATCTATTGTCTATATTTTTACTTATACATCTTTCTATCATCTATATATATCATATCTATTGTCTATCCTTCTCCTTTACATTAATATAATGGATATTACATCATAACATATAGACAGACAATGAATATGATATAATAGATATGAGACCGAGATAGACAGAAATGTGATCTATCTTAACCACAAAGTATAAACCCAAGCCTTTGCTAACAGGTAATAAATGTCACTTTGCCAATATATGTCCATTTCTTTATTAAGTAAATTTGCCATCTGCATAAATACACAGGCCTCATGCCTCGAAACTAGTACAGACAAAGACTGAAGGTTTTTCCAGATTATATGTTATTTCAGGTTATCATAGCTGGGATCTAAATCTATGAATAGTTTCTATAGAAAACTCCTATATGTGTGTGTGTATATATATATATATATATATATATATATATATATACATACACACACAGCAGGTTTCTATAGAAACTATTCATATATAATGATTTATTTAGTTTGAAGCCGATTGGGTTTTAAGTTTTAAACTGGTGAGCAACCAATACATAAGATACACTGATAGACCATCATGTAACAACTGGTTACTGTTTGTTCCGGATATACATGTCAGGTGACGTACACCCTAAATACACCTTAGTAGCCATGTGTCCCTGCACTCCAGGTCACCGGGATGTGGATACAAGGTAGAAGATGAGTAGGTAGCTGGAATGTAGCTGACTGCATGAGTAAGAATAATATTCATGATGATTACTGGAAGTCTTCCTGAGACTAGACCCCAGAGCGACAGGAGGGAATTGACCGTGGCAGGGAATGGGTTAAGCACCTCCAGTTGACTTACTAAGGAGATCTATTGTTTGTCTAATATCCAGCGAAGTGTTAAAAAAGCATTTCCTCTTAAAAAATAAAACAAATATATGAAAATATAGATCAGTCTAACTGTCATGTCTGTCCATCTATCGATCTATGTATGTTATACCTATCTGTCTGTCTGTCTATCTATCTCTTATCTATCTATCTATCTCACATCTATCTATCTCATATCTATCTATCTATCTCATATCTATCTATCTATCTCACATCTATCTATCTCATATCTATCTATCTATCTCTATCTATCTCATATCTATCTATCTCTTATCTATCAATCTCTCATATCTATCTATCTATCTCTCATATCTATCTATCTATCTATCTCATATCTATCTATCTCATATCTATCTCATATCTATCTATCTCATATCTATCTATCTATCTCTCATATCTATCTATCTATCTATCTATCTCATATCTATCTATCTCATATCTATCTCATATCTATCTATCTCATATCTATCTATCTATCTATCTATCTATCTATCTATCTCTCATATCGATCTATCTCATATCTGTCTATCTCATATCTATCTATCATCTATCTATCTCTCTTATCTATCTATCTATCTCCTATCTATCTATCTATCTCATATCTATCTATCTATCTATCTATCTATCTCATATCTATCATCTATCTATCTCTCTTATCTATCTATCTCTCATATCTATCTATTATCTATCTATTCATTTAATTATCAATCGATCAATCTATCTATCTGGTACAAATAAATCACCAACTATAATCCTATGATAAACTTCTGTCAAATTGCGACAATAAATTAAAGGTGTGGTCTGACACTTGAAGAAAAGGTCTCAAGTTTGCTTTAAAAAATTCTAAATAAGTCATACTTACCTGCCTGATCCCCCAATTCTGTCAGACTCAATTCTGCAATTCTGCATGGTTGCTATTCCACCTATGCCTAATCTTGGCTGGTCAGCATTTCCTGGTGACATCTTGTTACACAGAGGGTATTTCATTGTGTCAACATGTCACCAGGAAGTGCCAACTGGGATCGGGAACAGTCTGAATGGCAACCATGGGAAATTTACCTGAGTCTGACAGAAGTAGGGGATCAGGCAGGTAAAAAGCGGGCGCTTTAAATCAATGAATTGCAGCGGCTTTTGCGGGGCCAGAGACTGCCGCCACCACCCGCTTCTCTCCCCCTGCCTGTCCTGGGGTCCTCCCTAGTCCAACCACCACTGCCGCTGCACCATTGCCTCCCCCATCCCCAGTTTTATAATTACCTGTTCCCGGGGTCCGCGCTACTTATGGCTCTGGCAGCATCCTGAGCTGTCACTGTTCGCACTGACGGTGACGTCGCATTGAGGACGTCACTCGTCATTGCCCTGCGCAGCTCGTAGGACGCCGAGCGCAGGCCCCCGGCCCCGGGAACAGGTAATTATAAAACCAGGGATGGGGGAGGCAATGGGGCAGCGGCGATGGTCTCTGGCCGGGGAGGGCAGGTCATTATCGGCATATCGGCAAGGCAATTGCCGATACCCATAATGTCCAAAATCGTGAATATTGTCCGATAATATCGGCCAAACCGATAATCGGTCGATCCCTACTCCAATGTAAAGGTCCACACCGCAGAATTTTGTAGTGCAATTCCACGTGCAGAAATTCCACACTGTGAACATACCCAATCTATTTCCAAAAAAGCTGGGTGACCACTAATATGGCTGCTATCACTGCCATCCCGCAGGGGTTATCAGGCAGCATTCATGGACTATTAAGAGGCAAATTTGCCTTGTTATGTAACAACATGGAAGATATGAATGCATAACTAGATAGAGTTGACGCTCAGGGTCTTAGGAAAACTGGCTTCCTACCTCTGTGGCAGCTTTATAGTGGCCATATTAGTTGTTACCCTATTAAAATGGACTGAAATAAGAAACAGCTTTGTATAACAATAAAGAGGCCAGCTTTTTAGTTAACTCTCATAAGAGTTTACAATTTTAATATTTCTAGAGATTTATAGCAACGTCTTATAGTAAGATTCTCTTCGTTGTCAATAGCAACCAATCCCCATACAGGTTTTATTTTTCATATTGCTCTAGTAAAATGAAAGCTGCGCTGTGATTGGCTGCTATGGGCAACAAAGAAAATCTTACTGTAAGACGGCTTAATAAATCTAATGTTACTACTACCAACATTTATAAAGGCCTGTAAGCCAGGAAATTGACATATAAAAGTTACACATTTTTGTGTCATTTTGCACGTAAATTTGTCCTTTCTGTGCTGAACTCCCTACTTAGAGAGAAGTGTGAGGGGCTTAGAGAGGGGAAAGGCCACCTGCGACCTCTCTCTATACGGGCTCATTCAGTGCTAGATAGCCAGGACAGCCAAAAACACACCTGATGTATTACTAGGCAGGTGACTGATCTTGTGTCTCTTACACTTATCTATTACATAAGACTGTAAATCACCCCCCTTAAAGTTTTCCTGTTTTATGGCAATAAAGCTAAGTCATCAGGTAATGAAAAGTTTTGCAGCTTTGATCTAAAGAGCAAGCAGGGAGAAGTGCGTGGTAGTGTACTTCACTCCCCAGCTCTGTTATTTACTGTGGCTACAATGTAAGTCTAATGGGCCGCACAGGATATAGATTGCTGTGAGATCACACTTCTCCCCGCTCGTTCTGCTGATTGGTGGGTGATTGGTGAGGGTCAGCACTGCCCCCCCCCCCCCCCACCAACTGTGCCTGGATGCTAGGTGTATAAGTGTAGGTATAAGCCTACGCTGATACATTGTAACAAATTTGTGATGTTGCTAATGTATACAAAGGCATCACTTAATGCTTCTGGGCTCATATTCAAATATAAAACAGGGCCTTGTGGCATCGTATGTGGCAATGGGACCCTTGGGCACCAGGGCTAGGTTTCGACAGTTGTCCCTATACCCTCTATTACAAAGCCCCGGTTGTGTTTAAAGGGGTACTCCACTGCTCAAACTGTTCCGAACGCTGTTGCCGGCGTTGGGGGGGTCGTGTCGTCATAGCTCTGCCCCCTCATGATGTCACGCCCCACCCTCTCAATGCAAGTCTATGCGAGCTCGTGTTCTCATAGCCCTGCCCCCTCCACACATCACGTCCGCTCCCTCAATGCAAGTCTACGTGACGCCCCCTCTCATAGACTTGCATTGAGGGGGGCGGACATGATGTGTGGAGGGGGCAGGGCTATGAGAACACGAGCTCGCATAGACTTGCATTGAGAGGGTGGGGCGTAATGTCATGAGCTCCCGACACAGGCTCCAGCATTTGGAACAGTTTGTTCCAAACGCTGAGCAGCGGAGTACCCCTTAAAACTCCTTTCTCTCCTTCTTTCCTCTTCTCCCATTACTTCTCCTCAAGGCCATCATGTCAGAGTTGCAGAGGTAGCTGTTGCACCCTGTTGTCTCTTGGTGTCTGAGAAGCCCCAAAGGCCCTTCACTCTACATGAAGACGCAGGTATTATAAGTGACATATGGGGGCCCTATTATGCATGGGGCCCAGGAACTTAAAGTTACACCCCTGCTTTTCCCTATCTTCCTTCCTTTCTCACATTACTGCCATGGCATTTCTAACATGACAGCTATAACATATTTATTTTTCGATAGATACTGGTGAAGGTTGCGTGGCCCCATCATCTTTAACGGGGTCGATTAATAGTTTTTCTGAATTCTGGTATTTTTGACAAAAGTAGCACTGCAGGATGTACAAGAAATACTGAGCCCTTACACCATTGTGTGTAGACTCCACTATCCTCCATATTCTCTCTCTAGTGGAAACTGTCCTTATAAGGCAATGTGGCATAGACAATTGTGTTCTAGTGGATTCTGAAGAGACTGTATTCTGCGGTCCAGTACGGGTCCATAAAACACTATATGTGCCATACTACTCATCCAGATTATAGTCGCGTGCGTGAGACCGGTGTCTACACTTCTCTTCCTTCTTTCTCTCTATTTCCTCTGTTGCGCACTCCCTCTCTTCTTTGCCTTCTTTCACACAAACCTTTCAAGCCTTTCGAATGCTCCTGCCAATATTGTATTACAATCGATTAGCACTGCTTGTGTAATTTTAAACATAACTTTTCTTTGTAATTAACTGCTAGAAAGGATTAGTATCTCCAGACAGGAAAAGGAATCAACTTCTATTGAATGAGCCGTACATTACCCCTGACTCCCTTGTGGCAGAATATATTAACATTATAATCTCTAACACTATTTTTTTATGTTACACTATTGTTAGTAAATCAACTCCTCGGGTCCACAGAGACTCTGACCCTTGGCAATTCAGTGAAAGTGTAATTATCTCCCCGAATCTTGGACAGATTTAAGAGATTACATTTCAACTAAATCTATATCAATGCTAATTTTCTGTTCTGCGGGCTCCAGGTGTTCGGAAATAAGGCTTCATCCTTCCTGCCCGGCCTGCCCGGGTGTACAATAAAGAGAAGCCTTGCTGAGCGGAGGGTAAAAGAAATGCAACTCTACATAAAATTATACCTATTTTTTGTTACAAAACCTGGTCCTTACTAGACAAAGTTAAACAAAACAGCTATGGTAAATTAGCGTTAAATAAAGGCCAGTTTAATGCTCCGTTACAGGCAACTGGGGCATACACGATGGCTAATTGGCTATCACAATTAAAAAGAATAGAGCAAATGATTCATTCCAAGGGGAGGGCATAAAAGGAAGCTCTCACAAATATAATATCGGGGGCTGAGAAAGCTGTTCAGCGGAAGCCCTGGGACTGGCAAAGGCCTCGGACCTTAAGGGATACAAATATTGTTTGGAAGCAGGCCTCTGTATAAGGCTGATGTGTGTTGGTGTCCTTCAAATGTCCTTGAGATGTGGCTAGGGCCTTAGGCCTCATTTGGGGTAAAATTCTTAATTAACCCTTTAAGGACACAGCCCGTTTTGGCCTTGAGGACATTTTCGTTTTTCCTCCTTGCTTTTTAATTCTTTTATTTTTTCCCATCCACAGACCCATATAAAGGCTTTTTTTTTTTTTTTTGGGACGACCAATTGTACTTTGTAATGGCCCCTTGTGGGGGGAAATTGAAAATTTTGAAAGGTTTCATTTTTACACAGTGCACTTTATGCTAAAACTGACATGTTCCCTTTATTCTGTGGACCAATACAATTAAAATGATCCCTATGTTTACATGCTTTTTGTATTAATGTACTGCTTTTAAAAAAGTCCAACTTTTTTTTTTTTTTTTATAACTATGTTTAACCCCTTAAGGACACATGACGTACTGGAACGTCATGTGTCCACTCCCGATCTATAACGCGGGGCCACGGCGTGGCCCCGCGTCATAGCGGTTCGGGCCCGGCCTCTAACAACGGTATTAACCCTTTAGACGCGGCGTTCAAAGTTGAACGCCGCGTCTAAAGTGAAACCGAAAGCATGCCGGCTAGCTCAGTGGGCTGTTCGGGATAGCCGCGGTGAAATCGCGGCATCCCGAACAGCTGACAGGACAGCGGGAGGGCCCCTACCTGCCTCCTCGCTGTCCGATCGCTGAATGACAGCTCAGTGCCTGAGATCCAGGCATGAGCAGTCATGCGGCAGAATCATCGATCACTGGTTTCTTATGAGAAACCAGTGATCAATGTAAAAGATCAGTGTGTGCAGTGTTATAGGTCCCTATGGGACCTATAACACTGCAAAAAAAAAGTGCAAAAAAAAAGTGAATAAACATCATTTAACCCCTTCCCTATTAAAAGTTTGAATCACCCCCCTTTTCCCATAAAAGAAAAAATAAAAATAAAAATAAACATAAATGGTATCGCCGCGTGCGGAAATGTCCGAATTATAAAAATATATCGTTAATTAAACCGCACGGTCAATGGCGTGCGCGCAAAAAAATTCCAAAGTCCAAAATAGTGCATTTTTGGTCACTTTTTATATCATGAAAAAATGAATAAAAAGCGATCAATAAGTCCTATCAATGCAAAAATGATACAGTTAAAAACTTCAGATCACGGCGCAAAAAATGAGCCCTCATACCACCCCATACACGGAAAAATAAAAAAGTTATAGGGGTCAGAAGATGACAATTTTAAACGTATAAATTTTTCTGCATGAAGTTATGATTTTTTCCAGAAGTGCGACAAATTCAAACCTGTATAAGTAGGGTATCATTTTAATCATATGGACCTACAGAATAAAGGTAAGGTGTCATTTTTACCGAAAAATGTACTACGTAGAAACGGAAGCCCCCAAAAGTTACAAAATGGCGTTTTTTTTTTCAATTTTGTCTCACAATGATTTTTTTTCCCGTTTCACCGTAGATTTTTGGGCACAATGACTGACGTCATTACAAAGTAGAATTGTTGGTGCAAAAAATAAGCCATCATATGGATTTTTAGGTGCAAAATTGAAAGAGTTATGATTTTTTAAAGGCAAGGAGCAAAAAACGAAAATGCAAAAACGGAAAAAACCCCGGTCCTTAAGGGGTTAAAATTGCCCAATTCTGACCCCCTATAACTTTCTCACTCGTCCATATATGGAGCTGCCTGGTACTTGGTGCACCTGGGCGTATAGGTACGTCCCAAGTCTTTTTCGTACTATGAAGCAAGTCCCCTTTTCACATTTGTAAAATGTAAAAAGAGGGGATTACATTTTTATTGGGGGAGGGGCTTATTCACATTTATTAAACTTTTTTTTACTTTTTTCTTTATATTTTTTTAATTTCTCACAGGGGACTATTAATAGTTATCTATTGATTGCTTTTACTGTTCAGTCCTATGCATAGTTATACTACAGATCAGTAATACTGGCGCTCAACTTCTAGTAGACCATAGGAGAGGATCGCCAGGCCGGCTGTGTAGCTGGCAGCTCCTCTGCTTGTTTCATAGTCCCGATGGGACTCAGGGTGTAACTGTACGTCCTGGTGCACCAAGTACCAGGCAGCCAGGGTGCAAATGTATGTTCTGTGCCCTCTAGGTGGTCATTGTTAGGAATAACAATTTCACATATCTAAAAGTATTGTAAATGACCATTATATATATATATATATATATATATATATATATATATATATATAATCATTAACATATAGGCATAAAGGGTTAGATTTAGATCCAAGCAGAGTAACTTCATGAAGTTTGTATGTTCTCCCGATGTTTGTGTGGGTTCATACTAAGGGATATATTATCTGCCACAGTCGGAAAACCGACATACCAGACATACTATATGTGCTACCTGTGCAGATAGAAAGGGGCCTAGCAAAAATTCCTAGAGACACATTTTCCAGAGAAGTATGAACTTAGGTGCTAGTGTCTCCATTAAAGGGGTATTCCAGGCAAAAACTTTTTTTATATATCAACTGGCTCCGAAAAGTTAGACAGATTTGTAAATTACTTCTATTAAAAAATCTTAATCCTTCCAATAGTTATTAGCTTCTGAAGTTGAGTTGCTGTTTTCTGTCTAACTGCTTTCTGATGACTCACGTGCCGGGAGCTGTCCAGCTCCTATGGGGATATTTTCCCATTATGCAAGGGATATTCTCCCATCATGCACAGCTCCCGTGACGTGACATCATCATTGAGCAGTTAGACAGAAAACTTCAGAAGCTAATAACTATTGGAAGGTTTAAGATTTTTTAATAGAAGTAATTTACAAATCTGTTTAACTTTCCGGAGCCAGTTGATATATAAAAAAAAGTTTTTGCCTGGAATACCCCTTTAAGCAAGATGTGGCTCCATCTCCAAGTACAGCCACCATAACAACAGAGGCAACCATGATGACTGAGGTAAATCCATCTCAAAATTCTCCTTGTGATATTAAGAAAGATGGAAGAAGTGGCTTACCAGCCCAGCAAGCATGTATACGGTGCTGTATTCTGCTGAAAGAATGAGCATGTGCATTATGAGGGTGGCCGGCGCTAGGACCAAGCGGACATTGCTGGTCCCAATAGATGGCAATGTATTCCACCAAAAGAATATAGAGTCTGAAATCCAAAATTTCCACGGCTGACCGTCCTCTGGGAAATTCTGCAGTGTGAATGTGGCCTCATATCTATGGTTCTAATATCATCAGATCTGATCAATGAAATCCTTCTAGAATGTTTTATTGGACAATAAAATATATTGATCTCTATTTCGTACCAGGAATATTCGTTTTGCACTTTAATCATTTAAAAAAAAATTTGTTGCTGGTGTTTTTGCATGCATTTAACAATCCCATTAATTGTATAGAAATATTAGGGCACATATAAGGTCAACTACTGAAAAACCTGGACTGGTATTTTCTATCTGTCTTATGCACATGGAACATTCCAGTCCTGGTTTTTCATTAGCTGACCTCATATGTGCCCTACAATTTGAATACAATTGAGAGGATTGTTAAATAAAAGCAAAAACACCAGCATTATATATGGATATGTATTTATAAAAAAAATGAATACAAGTAGGCATGAGCAGACTGTTCCCTATGGCTACACTTTTAGTATTTATGGAAGATGTTGTTTAAGCCTCTCTTTACATTTGTTATATTAGCAACCTACCTCTCTAGTGACCATGGCATATAGCTGCGCTGATATTAGGAGTAAGTGTACGCTAAGTATTGCAGTCAACTGAGGCATTCCCTATGGTAAAGGGTAGTTTAAAAAAAGAAATAAAATAACCTACAGAGGCCCCATTTACTGGCCCTTTAGAAATTTTTTGGCTTACCAGCTGGACTCTTAGGGTCTATTCACATGACGGAATTTCCGCCTACTTGCAAAATTTTGCCTCAAATGAAAGCCCAACACACTTCTATGGGAGTCAGTACTCCCATTGACACAAGCAGAAATTCCGAAGTGTTAACGGCAGTGCCGAATCCCATAGGAGTATATTGGGCTTTCATTTGAGGAGGAATTCCGCAGTGTGAACAGACCCTTAACATGATAGTATATCCAATATATTTCCAATATACCAGTAAGCCAAAAGCATGAACAAAAGCTTTGGGAACTTACTATATATATATATATATATATATATATATATATATATATTTATATATTTTTATTTATATATGTATATATATATATTTTATATTTATATATATTTTATATATTTATATTTAATATATATATATATATATATATATATATATATATATATATAATAGTATAGAAGGAAAACTAAAGACTTACTGAAACCTTTGAATATGTGAAGTGTTTCAATAAGGTTCAGATGGTTATTTTCCAAAAAAGATTTATGAACTCGACGCAAAGGGTATAATCTTGGACTTGAAATGGGAAAGATCAGGTGGAACATTGGACCGTATTTATTCCACTGATAGAGTATTAGAAGCTTGGAGGAAGCGTCCTGCTGATGTAGTGGAAAAGTCAACAGTAGGTGGTTTTATACATCCCCGGGATAGACATAAATTCACGAAAGGACAAAGAAAATAATTTTAAACCCAAATAAAACTCAAAAAACAAACAAAAAAACAAACAAACAACACAATAAACCCCAAAAAACAAGTAAAACAAATAAAAAAACATAATAAACCAAATGCACTTTATCTTTTATTTACCACGAAAGAATATTATGAAGCCTGTCTTTATATCACTGCACTGTGTTGGTCAGACTGCCCAATTTATTTTTACTGGCTGTATAATAGTCAATGTAACATTTGGATCTGGGAAAATGAAATGTATGTAAACGTATTAGATGTTACAGTCTACTGGGCATATGTATTAGATATCGGGCACACTGATATTTGACTAGATATTTTAGCAATAGTGTGTACATGAATTGACTGTATACGCCATCTCTTCTGTTAGATATATGAGTAATACGCAGGTATTTCTATAGCTATACTGCCCCCATATGCCACATTATCACCAGTGCATTGTTCAGTCGGTCTCACCCAGCACACCTGGACATTCTTCACATATTCAAGACGATGCGAGTCCTTAATCTGAACGTCTGAGGTTTTATACAGTGAAAAATATGGGGAAATGTTTGAAAAATATTTGCATATAGCTTGTCATAAAGTTGTCTCCGGATGATTAGTCTGATTAGTGGCGGCCATACTGGTTATCACCCGGCTTTCCCAGGAATGACATAATAAGGAAACAGACAGGCTGACAGAGGGGCACAAGACAGGCTGACAGAGGGGCACAATTCCATTCGTTTTACTTACTGTTGAGTCTTCTCATTGTAGGGGACCATGCTGTTAGTTTTTCTGAGGCCTTTCTTTTTGTAAATACTCAAATTATTTGAAAAATAACCATTTTGAAACGTCTCTGTTGCGTGCCCCTCTATTATTCCTCCTGATAGGTGTGAATAAATTAACAATTAGGTGTTCCCCAATACACCCCTTTAACAATATAATGTTAAAGGGGTACTCTGCTGCCCCAGCGTTCAGAACATTTTGTTCCAAATGCCGGGTTTGGGCGGTGGTGGTCGTGACGTCATGGCCACACTTCTCCTGACGTCACACCACACCCCCTCAATGCAAGTCTATGGGAGGGGGCGTGACGCCGTCACGCCCCCTCCCATAGACTTGTATTGAGGGGGCATGGTGTGACATCATGAGGGGCGTGGCTGTGACGTCATGACCTCTTCCGCCAGCACCCATTGTTCTAAATGATGGCCGGGTGCTGCACAGATATCTCGGGGTGGTACCTCCGCAATCAGACATCTTATCCCCTATCTTTTGGATAGGGGATAAGATGTCTAGGGGCGGAGTACCCCTGTAACTTTCAGTTGCTCATTCATACATTTCCAGGAGAAATAATTATTATTCCGGTGGGGGTCACTTGTAGCATATACGCTGTATATTTACTGCAGCTGATTTTGCTATCCATTGACTTCAATGGGTAGAAAAATATGTAGAAGCAAATACACAGCAAAATACGTGGCCTATATGTGGAACCCTATCCTTACAGTGTGTCCTTATAATAATAGTGTCAAATAATGTGTAACACTGTCGGCTCTGATTGGATTATGTCAGACTATATAGAGATACACCCGTTTGCCAAGTAGAATGTTAAAGGGGTACTCCGATGGAAAACTTTTTCTTTTTAAATCAACTGGTGTCAGAAAGTTAAACAGATTTGTAAATTACTTCTATTAAAAAATCTTAATCCTTTTAGTACTTATTAGCTGCTGAATACTGCAGAGGAAACTCTTTTCTTTTTGGAACACAGTGCTCTCTGCTGACATCATAACCACAGTGCTCTCTACTGACACCTCTGTCCATTTTAAGAACTGTCCAGAGTAGGAGAAAATCCCCATAGCAAACATATGCTGCCCTGGACAGTTCCTAAAATGGACAGAGATGTCAGTAGTGAGCGCTGTGTTCCAAAAAGAAAAGACTTTCCTCTTTAGTATTCAGCAGCTAATAAGTACTGGAATGATTGGTCAGCTCTGTTTGGATTATGTCAGAGTATATATAGATACTGCCCTTTGCCAAGCAGAATGTACTCCGCCCCTAGACATCTTATCCCCTATCCAAAGGATAGGGGACAAGATGTCTGATCGCGGGGGTTCCACTGCTGGAGACCTCCACGATCTTCTCGCTACACCCGGTGTTCATTTAGAGCGTCGGGTGCAGCACCGGAGGCTGGCCATGCCCGCTCGTGACGTCACGCCCCCTCAATGCAAGTCTATGGGACTGCCGTCACGCCCCCTCCAATAGACTTGCATTGGGGGGGCTGGCTGTGATGTCACAAGCCTCCGCCCTACATCGCCAGTCATCCGGCACGGAGCAAAGTTCGCTCCGTACGCCGGATGTCTGGGGTGCCACAGTGAGGATCGTGGTGGACCCCCGCGATCAGACATCTTATCCCCTATCCTTTAGATAGGGGATAAAATGTCTAGGGGCGGAGTACCCCTTTAACACCCAGTTCTTTATTTATTCATACATTTCCAGGAGGAATAACAGAGTGACAGCGCAAGCAGAATTGTTATTTTATGAGGAACGTATTTACTAAAAGTCAGGAGAGCGAACAGGTCCTCTCTAGGGGAAGCCACATCTGTAAATCGATATACCGTATGTTCTTCCGGATACCATTCCGCAGAACGTGCTGACACTGCCCAAGCCATGTGTCTTAGACAGACCACTTCCAATAAACCCCCTGAAGGAGGCTGCTCTCCTCATACCAGGCCGCACTCTCATCCTCTCCGCACCATTGCTGTCTTTGTGCATCAGTAGAACGTAATGCTTCTTGGAGGAAACACTAAGACAATCTGAGTATGCAAAGAAAAAAGAAAAACAAACGTAGTCAAGCAGCAGGAAGGACAAACCGACTGGAAAATGGAGCCACGGAGCAGTAAGAAAGTACTTTCTTCCCTTTGACAACCTGAGTCCTATGGAAAGTATCTTGAAGATAATTGGAATGATTATAATTCACTTCTACCTCGCTTTGAATAAGATCAACTCAAATAATGCAACATTGAGAATGGAAGGCAAATAATTTTATTTTACTGTTGATTGTCCGCCTCGCGTTCCTGGAAATTCTCCGCTAATACATAATTCTGTACAGTGCTGAATTATTCATATCTTGGATTGTTCCCCAGTAATGGTCTTTGCAACTTCAAGGTGCGGATGTAAATGAGATGTGGCTGCTCCAGATCGGGATACATTATACAGCAAACATCTCATCCCTGACTTAATGGGGTCTCCACCAACTTGTTCCAGGAGCTGGATGGCTGATTGAAATATGATTAACCAATTATTCTGGAGACCCCCGTTCTGTGCATTGCGGGAATACATTAAAGCATATGGGGAAATTAAGTCGCAAAAAAACAGCGTCTATGACAATGTTAGTGGTAATTTAAAACTGACTTTCTCATTACACAGGGTATAAAAGGATACATGGGAGCAAGGAAGTGATCCCACCAGAATTGTATTTAGTCTGACTACATTCTATATGCAATTAGGGAATTTTACCGGCACGGCCGGTATTTTTATATTAAAAATACCAGTAATGCAATGGCCGGTATTTATCCAACCAATCCTCCAACTCACGGAACGTTGCACCATATAGTATATCAGTGTTTCCCAACCAGCCAGCCAGCCTCCAGCTGTTGCAAAACTACAACTCACAGCATGCCCGGACAGCCAATGGCTCTCCGGGCATAGTGGGAGTTGTAGTTATGCAACAGCTGGAGGCACCCCTGGTTGGGAAACATTGACCTATACTATATACTACTATATAGTCCAACATGCTGGGAGTTGTGGTTTTGCAACAGCTGGAGGCACCCCTGGTTGAGAAATATTGACCTATACTATATACTACTATATAGTCCCACATGCTGGGAGTTTTGGTTTTGCATCAGCTGGAGGCACCCCTGGTTGGGAAACACTGACCTATACTATATACTACTATATAGTGCAACATGCTGTAAGTTGTAGTTTTGCAACAGCTGGAGGCACCCCTGGTTGGGAAACATTGACCTACACTATATACTACTCTATAGTCCAACATGCTGGGAGTTGTAGTTTTGCATCAGCTGGAGGCACCCCTGGTTGGGAAACATTGACCTATACTATATACTACTCTATAGTCCAACATGCTGGGAGTTGTAGTTTTGCATCAGCTGGAGGCACCCCTGGTTAGGAAACATTAGGGGAGATTTATCAAAACCTCTGCAGAGGAAAACTTGCCCAGTTGCCCATAGCAACCAATCAGATTGCTTCTTTCATTTTTCACAGGCCTTCATAAAAATGAAAGAAGCGAGCTGATTGGTTGCTATGGGCAACTGGGCAAGTTTTCCTCTGCACAGGTTTTGATAAATCTCCCCCATTGACCTATACTACATAGTCCAACATGCTGGGAGTTGTAGTTTTGCAACAGCTGGAGGCACCCCTGGTAGGGAAACATTTACCTATACTATATACTACCATATAGTCCAACATGCTGGGAGTTGTAGTTTTGCAACAGCTGGAGGCACCCCTGGTTGGGGAACATTGACCTATACTATATACTATTCTACAGTCCAACATGCTGGGAGTTGTAGTTAGTAACTAACAGCAACTCCCGAATTTAATAAAATAAGCGATCCAAAAGTTACATCAAAACAAAAAAATGGGGCACAAAAGATGAGCCCTCATACAGGCCCATATAATATATAGTTAATTATGCAAATTAGCATGGCCAGTATTTTTTGGCAAGAAAGGTGGCAGCC
>NC_079194.1:225528986-225606486 GCF_029499605.1 Hyla sarda | reverse complement strand
CTTTCTGCCTGACCACAGTGCTCTCTGCTGACAACTCTGTCCATGCCAGGAACTGTCCAGAGCAGGATAGGTTTGCTATGAGGATTTGTTCGTACTCTGGACAGTTCCTGACATGGACAGAGGTGTCAGCAGAGAGCACTGTGGTCAGACAGAAAAGAACAACTCAACACCGACATAGCCTCCATAGTACGTCCTTTTATGAATACTCAGTGGTACACTTTAGCGGAACTTTCTGGTTCCTTAGGCACATTAAACGTCCCATGAGATGTCTCTTGCATTGCCTTTTTTAATGTTACCCACATTAGACATTCTGATTTAATAATCTTCTATGCAGTGCTTGTATATATATACTTATTTATTTATTGATATTATTTTCTGGGCTATTTTTTGTTTTTTTATTACTGTTGTTTTTATTAGTATTATTTATATATTTAATGTATTTATTTATTTTTCCATTATTTCTTAGTAACATATTAAATATAGCTCTTAATTATACTATAAATTTAAACCACATATTGGTATATAATACTTTGATATGTATACAAATTTATTCATATGCTCCTATATATGCTATTTCTTAATTGTATGTTGCTAATATACATTGTTCTTGTATTGAAATGCTTAATAAAATTTAGTTGAAAAAAAAAAAAAAAAAAAAAGAACAACTCAACTCCCTCTGTAGTATACAGCAGCTGATAAGAACTGGAAGGGTTAAGCTTTTTATATAGAAGTAATTTACAAATCTTTTTAACTTTCTGGCACTAGTTGATTTAAAAAAAATTTTTTCCAATGGAGTACCCCTTTAAAGATTTTTATTGTTTTTTTTTTTTTTACATTGAAATACTGCTCCCTCAACATTGCCGCCCTGGGCACGGGCCGCCATGTGCCATCGATAGGAGCTTCAGCACTGAGTCACTGCTTTTTAGCGCATGTTTTCCCCCCCAGCTCCCACTAAAGGGAAAAGCAATAGGGCTTTGGGCAGTAAAACAGTGTTTTGGACGTGAATTGGTAATGGTAAATTGGTTTGAAACAAATGTGGCGTGGTCACCCCATACACTGAATTTACTAAAATTTATAGAAAATAGTAATAGTGACCACTGCCGGCTCAGAGCTAGCGAAGATTTCCTCCCATGGCACGTGCCTCTTGAGAAATCTAGCGAACGCCTGTGCTGACGGGGAATTAACTACGACTGGCGCGTGAAACGCCGTTCTTAATAAATCTCCCCTCAGTCTTCCCTTTATACGTGTCCTCTATCTATGATCTATCCCTGGCTTTGTCTTTAATAATTGCAATTAAAAACCTGAATGTGTGAATGCAGCCTTACATAGGCCGATTGGGGGCATAGAATGGCCACACAAGTAGTCGCTCATGCACCAATCATTGTCATTACAGTTGGATGCACATGTACCTGTTCACACTGGGAAATGGGTTGCCAAAGATTTTATGGACTCTAGGAAAAAATGCACCGAGCCCGTAATTTAGCATTCGCTCATTCATTGGTTGATCACAGGGCCTTGTAAACAGGACAAGCATTTATTCTGTTTATTGTATTATACTCGATTGCAGTGGTCTTCATCCTGCGGACCTCCAGATGTTGCAAAACTACAACTCCCAGCATGCCCGGACAGCCGTTGGCTGTCCGGGCATGCTGGGAGTTGTAGTTTTGCAACATCTGGAGGTCCGCAGGTTGAAGACCACTGCTCTATTGTCATTTACTATATCGGAACAAAAATTGACAAAACATAACATAACATAAATTAAAACACTAGTGTTTCCCAACTAGTGTGCCTCCAGTTGTTGCAAAACTACAACTCCTGGGCATGCTAGGAGTTGTAGTTTTGCAACTTCTGGAGGTCCGCAGGTTGAAGACCACTGCTCTATTGTCATTTACTATAACGGAACAAAAATTGACAAAACATAACATAACATAAATTAAAACACTAGTGTTTGCCAACTAGTGTGCCTCCAGTTGTTGCAAAACTACAACTCCTGGGCATGCTAGGAGTTGTAGTTTTGCAACTTCTGGAGCTACGCAGGTTGGAGACCACTGCTCTATTGTCTTTTACTATAACGGAACATAATTTGACAAAACATAATATAACATAAATTATAAGACTAGTGTTTCCCAACTAGTGTGCCTCCAGTTGTTGCAAAACTACAACTCCCGGGCATGCTGGGAGTTGTAGTTTTGCAACTTCTGGAGGCACACTAGTTGGGAAACACTAATTATAAGCACATTTTATAGAAAGCAGGGCCCTGGGCGACAAGCAAAGTAGAACTCCACTTTTCTTGTACAAAATACTGCCACAGAATGCTTAAAGGGGCACTGATTTAAGCACTAGCACTGATATGTCAAACGTTTTGATCGGTCGTGCTCTGAGTGGTCAGACCGCGACCGATAGCTAGAACTAGCTGGGAGAAGAGCGTGCTTGTACCAACAATTGGTCAGAGATTTTTAGCACTCAGACCCTGACCGATCAAAACATTTGGCATCAAAAGTTCTTTTGTAGCGACAGCTACACTTTAAACAATACATCTATTCAATGTCCAAATGACACCGCCAAACAATATCTAAATGATACAGTGTAAAATAATAGTGCCATATAGTGCCCATATAACACTGTTCAATCCTATGGAAATTCCAAACATTGTAAATTCTCTAACTTGCCAATACCCACAACTATCTCTGCTTAGATCAGTATTTCCCAACCAATGGGCCTCCAACTGTTCCAAAACTATGCTGCTGGGAATTGTAGTTTTGCAACAGCTGGAGGCACCCTGGTCGAGAAACACCGCCTATGTTAATATACTCAGCCATTGGCCTTGTGTCCATACAGGTGTCCTGGAGCTTTTACAAATGCTTTAAGTACTATCTGTCATTTAGGAAATAGCAGAGAAGGATTTGTGTTTCCTTTCACAATTGGTGCCGCACTTCTGCATGCAATCAGCTCTATAAATCTTACAGGCACCTATAGATATCTGTTCACACTGATAAGTCATAACACAGGGGATCTGTCTCCTCTCAAGTCTATGTGAGGGATCCTCTTCTAGTACTCACACTGGTATATATCATGCGGCCTCCCTTGAGTTTGGGGCTGCACATTGCTATGTGTGATGTACACTGGTAGAATGGACATTTATTTTTAGAAATAAAAAGCTGATTAATAAACAAGTAAAAATAAATAAACCTAAATAAATAAACAAAAAGGATTAAAGTGTACCTGTTGTCACTTTTTTAATATAATGTAGATACCATTATATGTATATTTGTAATATACATTGGTTAAAAAATGTGTATATTTTTGTCCCTGCAGCTATTGCCTGTGTGTCTCTATGAGGAGTCCAAATACAGGAAGTGAGGGTGGACAAGCAGGACTCTGTACACATAGGACAAGCAGGACTCTGTACACTGACGACAAGCAGGACTCTGTACACTGAGGATAATCAGGGCTCTGTACACATAGGACAAGCAGGACTCTGTACACTGAGGATAATCAGGGCTCTGTACACTGAGGATAATCAGGGCTCTGTACACTAAGAGAAAGCAGGACAGTGTGCACTGAGGCTCTATAACATGCTGCTGGCTCACACATCAGGATGATTGACAAGCCAGGAGCCTGTACAGAGTCCTGCTTCTCCTGCCCTCACTTCCTGTATTTGATCTCCTCACAGAGACACACAGGCAATAGCTGCAGGGACAAAAATATACACATTTTTTAACCAATGTATATTACAAATATTCATATAATGGTATTATCTACATTATATAAAACGTTTTTGTTGATGACAGCTACACTTTAACATGCTGACGGTCTTGCTGGTATCTAGCACCCTGGGCACATGCTCTACCAGCTATTCTCCTAGCACAGTGGTCTCCAAACTGTAGACCTCCAGTTGTTGCAAATCTACAACTCCCAGCATGCCCAGACAGCCTTTGGATTAGCTTATAGATGTTCTTCCTGGTATCTAGCACCCTGGGCACATGCTTTACCAGCTATTCCCCTAGTACAGTGGTCTCCAGACTGCGCACCTCCAGTTGTTGCGAAACTAAAACTCCCAGCATTCCCGGACAGCCGTTGGATTAGCTTGTTGATGTTCTTCCTGGCATCTAGCACCCTGGGCACATGCCCTACCAGCTATTCACCTAGTACAATGGTTTCCAGACTTTAGACCTCCAGTTGTTGCAAAACTACAACTCCCAGCATGCCCGGACAGCCGTTGGATTAGCTTGTTGATGTTCTTCCTGGTATTTAGCACCCTGGGCACATGTTCCTGGGCACATCAGCTATTCACCTACAAGTCCTACAACAAATTCACCACCTTCAAAATATGCTACTGCTGAGCACAAATAAATACCAATCCTATAGAAAAAGGGTAGATATATTAAGCTTATAGATTCTTTGAACTTTAAACTAGTACAATGGTTTCCAAACTGTGGACCTCCAGATGCTGCAAAACTACAATTCCCAGCATCATGCCTGGACAGCCAACGGGAGTTGTAGTTTTGCAACAACTGGAGGTCTGGAAACCATTGTACTAGATGAATAGCTGCCAATCCTATAGAGAAAGGGTGGGCTAAACCAATAGTAGATAATACATATTCTTTATTGACATATAAACATACAATATAAAATACATGAAAACACACAACACGACAAAAAGTCCTGCAGGGAAATGGCAGGCTAAAAATAGTGCAGAGCAGTAATTTTTTGCTGTGCACTATTTTTAGCCTGCCATTTCCCTGCAGGACTTTTTGTCGTGTTGTGTGTTTTCATGTATTTTATATTGTATGTTTATATGTCAATAAAGAATATATATTATCTACTATTGGTTTAGCCTACCCTTTCTCTATAGGATTGGCAACTATTCATCTAGTACAATGGTTTCCAGAGCTCCAGTTGTTGCAAAACTACAACTCCCAGCATGCTCGGACAGCTGTTGGCTGTCCAGGCATGCTGCTGGGAATTGTACTTTTGCAACATCTGGAGGTCCACAGTTTGGAAACCATTGTACTAGTATAAAGTACAAAGAATCTATAAGATTATTATTATGATCAAACACAATTCTATAAATTCTATTCTTCATGGAAGTTTATCACGTTGTACAGAATTTGCCAAGCTATGGACAATAATTCACTTGGAATAAAGGTAGAAGCCTTGAATTTCCTGGTTGCAGAGTTTTAGTAAATGATGGGAAGTATAACTAATAATCTGTATATTCATATCCATTTCATGCACAGATATAAAAAAAATGGCTCATGTTTATTATTATTAACTTTATATATATATATATATATATATATATATATATTTGTGGTGGTAACTGCACATCTAAAATTGGACTGAAATTGACCAAATTTGGGCAAATATTTGCATCATTTGTCTACTTAGGAGGATGTGGATGAGATGTATATACTGTATACATATAGAGGAAGATTTATTAAAATCCATACATAGGAAAAGCTGCCTAGTTGCCCATAGCAACCAATCAGATCTCTTATTTCATTTTTAACAAGGCCTCTGCAAAATGAAAGTAGCAATCTGATTGGTTGCTATGGGCAACTGGGCAAGTTTTCCTTTGCACAGGATTTGATAAATCTCCCCAATAGGCCATGTTCATATATAGCGTAAATTCCCACTACGTATTTTCCAAGTGGAATTCTGCCAAAATAATTAACATGTTTTTTCTTTTTGTAGAGTCCACTCTAAAATACATCACTGTCTATCGAGACTGCACATTTCCGAGTGGTCCTAGTGCCGGCTTGTTTTGCCCTTAAAGGGGTTATCCAGGAAAAAAAAAAATTATATATCAACTGGCTCCAGAAAGTTAAACAGATTTGTAGATTACTTCTATTGAAAAATCTTAATCCTTTCAGTACTTATGAGCTTCTGAAGTTTAGGTTGTTATTTTCTGTCTAAGTAATCTCTGATGACACGTGTCTCGGGAACCGCCCAGTTTAGAAGAGGTTTGCTGTGGGGATTTACTTCTAAACTGGGCGTTTCCCGATACACGTGTCATCAGAGAGCACTTAGACAGAAAATAACAACCTTAACTTCAGAAGCTCATAAGTACTGAAAGGATTAAGATTTTTTAATAGAAGTAATATACAATTCTGTTTAACTTTCTGGAACCAGTTGATATATAAAAAAAAGTTTTTTCCTGGAATACCCCTTTAACCCCTTAAGGACCAAGGACGTACCGGTACGTCATTGGTCCTGCTCTTCTGATATAACGCGGGGTTACACAGTAACCCCGCGTCATATCATGGCGGGCCCGGCGTCATAGTGAAGCCGGGACCCGCCTCTAATAGCGCGCAGCGCCGATCGCGGCGCCGCGCGCTATTAACCCTTTAGCCGCGCGCTCAAAGCTGAGCCGCGCGGCTAAAAGTGAAAGTGAAAGTTCCCGGCTAGCTCAGTCGGGCTGTTCGGGATAGCCGCGGCTAATCGCGGCATCCCGAACAGCTGACAGGACAGCGGGAGGGCCCCTTCCTGCCTCCTCGCTGTCCGATCGCCGAATGACTGCTCAGTGCCTGAGATCCAGGCATGAGCAGTCATGCGGCAGAATCGTTGATCACTGGTTTCTTATGAGAAACCAGTGATCAACATAGAAGATCAGTGTGTGCAGTGTTATAGGTCCCTATGGGACCTATAACACTGCAAAAAAAAAGTGAAAAAAAAAAGTGAATAAAGATCATTTAACTCCTCCCCTATTAAAAGTTTGAATCACCCCCCTTTTCCAATAAAAAAAAAAACACAGTGTAAATAAAAATAAAAATAAACATATGTGGTATCACCGCGTGCGGAAATGTCCGAATTATAAAAATATATCATTAATTAAACCGCTCGGTCAATGGCGTGCGCGCAAAAAAACTCCAAAGTCCAAAATAGTGCATTTTTGGTCACTTTTTATATCATTTAAAAATGAATAAAAAGTGATCAATAAGTCCTATCAATGCAAAAATGGTACCGTTAAAAACTTCAGATCACGGCGCAAAAAATGAGCCCTCATACCGCCCCATACACGGAAAAATAAAAAAGTTATAGGGGTCAGAAGATGACAATTTTAAACGTATTAATTTTCCTGCATGTAGTTATGATTTTTTCCAAAAGTCCGACAAAATCAAACCTATATAAGTAGGGTATCATTTTAATCGTATGGACCTACAGAATACATATCAGGTGTCATTTTTACCGAAAAATGTACTACGTAGAAACGGAAGCCCCCAAAAGTTACAAAACAGCGTTTTTTTTTTCAATTTTGTCGCACAATGATTTTTTTTCCCGCTTCACCATAGATTTTTGGGCAAAATGACTGACGTCATTACAAAGTAGAATTGGTGGCGCAAAAAATAAGCCATCATATGGATTTTTAGGTGTAAATTTGAAAGAGTTATGATTTTTTAAAGGCAAGGAGCAAAAAACGAAAATGCAAAAACGGAAAAACCTCCGGTCCTTAAGGGGTTAATTTCAAGTAAATAAAATGGTGCATGCAATCAAAAAGAGACTGCATGCAATCAAAATGGACTGTTAATTTTGTGGTACCCAAATCCCATGGTTCAGCCCTATTAATACTCTGAAAATTTTACATATACTTTATAAAAATTGATCAACCACAGTCACTTATTGAGTACTTTGGTGTATTAAACTCAATAAGCATGTTGTTAGTATGCCATGGTATACATCAGCAATCTTTTTTGACAGGTTGCCAACGTATTCTCTGAGCGTTCAGGGAAAACATGTGACACAGCTAAATATGTGGAAAAAAAAATTTCAACAATTCTACTTAAAAAGACATGTTGTATACAGAAAGTGAGCAAAATCCTAATGTAAAATGTTAGTATGTATACAATTAGTTTCACATAAAGTTGTGTTTTTCATAATATTATTATAATTGGTCTGTTGTATAGTATAATAGAAGATGATCAGTGTTGCATATTTTGATACATTTTGATTTTAATATAGTATTATTTCTATATAGCATTATATGAGTATATATAGTATATATATATATTGTTGCTTCAGTATTATTGTCATTTTTGGTGTATGAAATATAATCTCAAATAAAATCCTAATACAAAATATTGTTACTTTTTATGTTTTCTATTAAAAGCAGGAACATGTTTATTTTTTTTTTTTTATTATGAACCAGGCCCAATCCACCACCCCTGCTGTTCTGATGCCGGACACTTTCTGGTACCCTTTTTCACATGCAGGGGATGTTTGCTTAGCCAAAATCTGGCCTCTCAAGTCTCATGGCATACATACATACATGCTGAGGTCACGTGGGTGTACATAACGTTATTGCTGTGGTAAAGTGAGCACAAAATATTGGGGGCCAGTGGGGAATCTGCAATGGAACTGTGGGGAATTTAACAAGTAACTAATGGTAATTTTTCTTAATTTTATCCCATTTCCTGCTGTTAGAATATTTTTTTTAAACTCCCAGACAACCCCATTTAATTCTCTCCCTTCTTGTTCTGATTTTGTGAAATCCAAGATAATCTTGCAGTTTAGCGCTGGAAAGTGATGGATTATCAGAAATTCAACTGTATTGCATATGTGTACAGTATTCATATATTATCAGTATGGTATTATATTTCTTTAGTATAGTATTATTAATATTATTCATAGCATAGTAATTTATTAAAATGTCCATCATACAATATTGCTATATTCCCATCATATAGTGTTGGATTATATTTCCATAGCACAGTAATGAAATGTCTATAGTATATAATATTACAGTATATGATAATGCCCATACTATAGTGTTATTATATTTATAGTCTAGTATGATATTGTAATTTTCATAGTATAGGATCTGTCCATTTCATTTGGGGTTTAAAGGGGTTGTCCAGGGATAGAAACACAGAGGGGAATTTAGGAAATCTGCACTTGCTTCCTGTTAGAGCAAAACAGTTGTGGTGAAAGTGGCGGCCGTGCGCCAAATTTATCAAATGGTGCATGGACTTTGACGAATGACCACAGAACTGCTCTGGTTAAATGTTGCAGAGTATCAGCGGGCCGTGCAACAATTGTATTAAATGTCGCACATACCTTAATACAATTGTACCATAGAGTTATATAGGGCAGGGTTGAATTGCCCTGTGATAATTTCTAAATCTGGCTTAGTTGCACATGATAAATTAGGTTGGGTTCACATATGTCCGGCATCCGGCATAGATTGACTCAGCCTAAATCTCGACACAACTGATGTCACAACTGATGACAACGTGCATCAGTTGCATGGCATCCGGCGTCCATTGTTTCTGGCACCGGACAAGGGAATGCAGCAAGCTGGGTTCCCCTGTCCGGTGCCCTCCGGCGTGTCCAAACATCCGTCATAATTGGGACACTGAATGATTGTGAACGGTCCCATTCAAATGAATGGGATCACTTCTAGCATCAGTTTCCATCCGGTGCACGCCAGAGGGAAACTATGCCGGACAACTGATATATGTGACCCAGCCTTCGTTACCACTGCACAAAGTGATCTAAATAAGAACACTTCATTGTCAGGAAATGTAAACAGTCTAAATGAAATGTTGCAGAAAAAGTCGCACGTGGCCAGCCTGCGACAAATTGAGATGATAAAAGCTGTCTAAACATATTAATAAATTCCCCTCACAGAGCTGATTTCTTGTAAAAACCGCACCACCTTTGTCCTCAGGTTGTGTGTGGTTTTGCAGCTCAGATCCATTGAGGTAAATGTAACCAAGTTGTGATACCACACACAACCCGAGGTGCTGTTTTTGGAAGAAATTGGCTCTTCATTTCTGTCCCTAGATAAATCCTTAAACTGAAGGATATGCAACCTGTAAAGTCGTAACCCATCAGAAGTGGATTGGAAGATCACGTTCTTATTGGATTGTATACTTGTATTTCCATAAATGTTCCTTGAAATTTCACATAAGCTATTGTTCTCTGTTTCCAGCCATTTAAGCTTGGGAAAGGCTGACAGTAGACTTCATTATACTATGTTCACATGGCGGTAAATGTGCGGATTTGCAACCGCTGGAGGCACACCGTTTGGGAAACATTGATATAGTTGAATAAAACTAAATATTTGCAAACATATTTAAAACTTATTCAAATTTAAACAATAAGAAATAAAAAGATAGCAAATACATTTCTCCTCCTCTATCCAATATACACTAAAAGGGGAGAAAGTAGCTACTAGAAGTTGGAACACTTAATATTTTAAACTAGAATCTATCATTTTTGTCATTAGTTATGTTGGTTACTTTTGGTGGCCATGAATACTTGCATGGAAAACTTCAAACAGGTATACGAAGATGTTCTTCTCTCCATACACCCTGCTATTCCATACATTTGAGATTGAAGGTTCACCTCCTATACAGTGAACTGTAAAACTTACCTGAACTGAATCTTAATTTGGACTAACACCATTATATACATATGATGAAGAGGCAAGTACCAGCCGCGAAACGTGTTAAGTTACTTGATTGCAATAATAAAACGATACCAGTTTCCCACTTGTCATTTATCTCTTTATAACATTGGTGGATTGTGCCAGATATCTGGATTTTTTTTTCTTATCATGCACCAGTTTCTTTTGTAGATAACAGCTTTACCTGCACAGATGATTAACAGCTATATCCCTTCAGCTATACCAAGTGACACATCAATTCTACATTGACAAACTAAGCGCCGCTGAATCTCATTGGCGTGTTTGTTACATTTAGTGTTATTTGACTAAAGGTGACCTCAGCCTTCAACCCAGAGGTGTAACTTGTAGTTTCTGGGTCCTGATGCAACATCATGTGGTAGAGAGTCCCATAGTCTTACTGCTTTTACAGTAAAGAATCTCTGTCTGTGATAATGGTGAAACTTTCTTTCCTCTAGCCCTAGAGGATGCCCCCTTGTCATGGTTACCGGCCTAGGTATAAAAGATCACTAGAAAGATCTCTGTACTGTCCATTCAAATATTTGTACATTTGTGATCAAATCGCACCTAAGACGTATTTTCTCTAAACTAAATAATCCCAGACTTGAAGACCTGTCTTGCTCCTGTAATCCTTTGTAGATGTGATTTGGGGCCTCCTTAGGCCCCAGAGCCCTGGTGCAACTGCTACCATTGCACCCCCTATAGGTATGCCCCTGCTTTGAACATTTTAGGCTTCTTTTACACTGCCATTGTGACACGGCAGTGTGACATCCGTCGGAGAGCATGGGGAGAATAGTGGGAGGAAAATACATCATGCAACAATTTTTCCTCCCACTACTCCTGTCAAAAAACAACGGCGCCCGAAGGACCCCATAATAGCAAATGTGCTGCCGTTGGGACCAGTTGTTGTCCGTTGAGCCCTGTCATGAGAACGGCCATTCGAGGGGCCTTACAGTTATTTTTCCTGTACACCCACTGTTTTTTTTCCTGTACGCCCACCTACAACAAAGAAGAACATGTACCAAGATCCGGTTAACACTTTGCAAGTAGATAACACTTTCATTTCATTCTGCTTTAACATGGCAAAGATAAAAAAAATCAGCTAAAACACAATAGAACCTGAACTTCATATGTTATTCTGAGATCAGAAGGAGTGTGCACAAAGGGAGTAAGTCTCCCACTGCCCCCTACTTTAAACTTTGGCATATTGTCATCAACATCTGAAGACTGGAGAGTTGGATCCTGTTAGGCCCTCTCCTCCGAGGGATTTGAATCACTCTCCGCTTGTCTATATTGTACTTCCTCTGTAACCTTACAAGCAATGTACAACTGTAAAAACAGGCAGGAGACCAGCTATCTGTCAAGACTGTGAAGGAACTTAGCAAAGTAATAAATAGTGCCTATGACCTCCTGGTGGCCTTTACTAGAACCAAACTATGCACATACTCCATCCTACAGTGAACATTATTGGTCTGAGAATTCCAACATGTATTCGAAAGAAAAATGAACCCGGATTAATGAACACAGAGCTTATTATCCAGCACTCCATGGTGTGGGCCCAATAGCTGTTCTTCAAACCCGTCCTGTAGCGTTGATGCAAAAAATTTGGACCTCTTTTAATACAAAAAAGTTAATATGAGATTAGAAGTTAAGGTATGTGCAGACATAAATCATGGCACGGCTAGGGTGACTGGGGATGGGCGCTTATGGCACCATTGTCGGCTCTGGATGAATGATGTGTTTTATGTTGAAGGCCCATTATCAGCTGGGCTTCTTTTGATGTTCTTTTTTTTTTTGAGGACCAAGAGATAAAGGCAGGAGAAAAAAATGATAACGTTATGGGTGAGGAAAGAAAACAGCACCTTGCATGGTAAAAGTCAAGGATGAGAAAAGGATCCTGTCTTGTTTCATGCATATTCTGAGTTATTCAAAGTTTAGTAGAAGTTTTTAGAAGTCAATAAAGTGATGTTAGGGGGGGGGGGGGGAAGGGGCGTGGGCATGGAAACATTCTTGTCTTCAAAATAAAACAGGTTTAACAAGGGGTGCATAGGTGAAGCTCAACTACAATATATCATATAATTAAAAGTTATAGTAATAGTAGTATATGAATATACAGAGATTCCAAAAATATTCACCTCTTCCAACCTTTTACAGCAGTTACTAAAATAGGGCACATCTGTTTTGTTATTTGTGTCTGGTGATGATGATGTGTGTAACACTCACGTTTCAGAAGACAGGAACCCCGGTGGATGTGGATCCGCTGGACCTGTGTGGCAGAGGACTCGGACTGTACCAGGGAGCGGAGTCTAAGGTGCCGCTGGTTTTCACCAGAGCCCGCCGCACAGCGGGATGGACTTGCTGCGGCAGGCGGCACCCAGGTCCCTACCCCTGGCACGGCTCGACCACACAGGCGGCTGAGGAGATACGAGGCACAGGAGGCATGAGACAGCTCGTACTCAGGATAGCAGAAGGTCAGGGCAGGCGGCACAGTAGTGTAGTCAGGAACGTAGCAAATGGTCAGTAGGCAGGCGGCAAGGAGCAAGGTCAGGTCACGGAGCAAAGGATCAGATACACGGCAGGGAAATAACAGGAATACTTTCTCTCAGGCTCAAGGCAACAAAGATCCGGCAGGGAAGTGAGGAGGGTGGAGGAATTTATCAATGAGTCACAGGTGAATTACACTAATGAGTGCACTGGCTCTTTAAATCTTAAAGCTCTGGCACGCGTGTGCCCTAGGGGATGGGGACACACGCGCCAGGGCAGAGAGGCAGAGGCGGGGGCAGCAGAAGCACCAGGTGAGTGACAATCTGGGGCTCGCATGCTGGCGCGTCTTGCGATGTAAGTCCCAGCCCCGCCGCCAGCAGCAGGTAACGGGACCATGCGCTCATGACCAGCGTGTGCGGCCAGAGCGCATAACATAACAATGATCAGGATGTCCCCAGAGATCAGCTGAAATCTTCAGCGAACCTAGGAGCAACTGTTCACCTTTTCTGTAGTGCCATCACAGGGCAAATTAAGAATTACACATTTCCCATTAAAATGAGCGAGCTGTCCATAGAAAGCACAGACACGCTGAGTCCTCCGGGATGAAATTGCTCTTTGCAGTTGCCCTTTAATTTGGCTAATAGGGGAGGATCTTGAATGGATGACCCCAATTTATCACAGGAGTACTCCGGTGGAATTTTTTTTATTTTTTTTTTAATCAACTGATTCCAGAAATGAAACAGATTTGTAAATTACTTCTATTAAAAAATCTTAATCTTTCCAGTACTTATCAGCTGAGGTATGTTCCAGAGAAAGTTGAGTTGTTTTTACTTTTTGACCAGAGTGATCTCTGCTGACACCTCTGTCCGTGTCAGGAACTGTCCAGAGTAGGAACAAATCCTCATAGCAAACCTCTCCTGCTCTGGACATTTCCTGACATGGACAGAGGTGTCAGCAGAGAGCACTGTGGTCAGACAGAAAAAAACAGCTAAACTTCCTGTGGAGCATACAGAAGCTGATAAATACTGTAAGGATTAAGATTTTTTTTTATAGAAGTAATTTACAAATCTCAAATGTGCAGGAGAGCTTTAGAAAATAAGCGGCACTCACCACGTCCAAGCTAGCGACAACTTCTTTATTTCTTTAACGTGCAGTAAAACATACAGGTGCAGGGAGACAGGAACGCCGGAGAATCCGGCAGACTGGTCACAGCCCTATCGTATTTCTGCACTTCGTCAGATCATCTCGTCCACTGAGAGCTCACCAGGTAAGTACCTGTTAGGCTCCACCCATGGGCGGTCATTTCTGTGATACATATAAGTGCAAGTGCAAAAATACAAAACGTATAAAAACATTTAAAAACAGAAACTAGACAGGATTCACAATACTGTGGCAAAAACAGGGTTAAAGAAATATACTACAGGCTTGAACCAGCGACTTGCGTCTGTCAGAACTGTCTATGCTGTAAATTCTCTCAATCCCAAAGAATTTTAGTGATTTTGGGTCCCCTCCATGCATATTGATTACATGATCGATCACTCTTGGTGATCCCTTTCTTGACTTGACAGAATACAAATGTTCCCGAAATCTGTGGTGCATTGGCCTGGTAGTGCTACCGACGTAAAATCGGCCACAATCGCACACCAGGTCATACACCACAAATTTCGTCTTGCAACAGAAAAATTCCCTGCATTTAATCTCCACACCTCCAATTGTTATAACTTTATTACAAATCAAAGAGGGGCACCATTTGCACGCTCCACATTTATAATTACCCTTCGAGCTGCTAGATTTGAACAAATTCGGGTTATGTTTACTAGTGGAGAATTTACTTTTGTAAGAACGTCCCCCAAATTTTTCGCCCGTTTAAATGTGACTAGGGGCATTTCCTCACTAAAGTTGGATAGGACAGAGTCCCTTTGAATCAAGTACCAGTGCTTATGTACTTTTGGTAAAAGGGTAAAAGTACTTTTGGTACCTAGGATAAAGGGGAATTAATTTCTCTGCTGTCTTCTTGGAAAGAACTCTATTATCTACTGCTTTTATGAGTTAAGATTGAAGTTTGGAAGAGATTTTAGGAATAGGGTTAGAGGGAAGTTTTTCATAATTTTTAATGTCCCCTAATTGGCGTAACGATTCTTTAATATAATACTCCTCAGTCATTAAAACAATATTTCCCCCTTTATCAGCCTTCTTGAATACGACTCCCTTTAAAAGAGCGCAACCAAGAAAGCGCTTCTTGTTCATTTTTATTGAACTTTTACTAAGATATGTGTGATGTTAATTTTTTCCTTCTTTTTTTTTTTTTTTTGTGACCCACCAAATGTATTAAATGGTCGCAGGGTATTTGATTAGTTTTGAGGAGGATACACATTTTCTGAAATTTCACTCTTACATACACCAAAAAACTACGCTGTGTCTGGGCTGGTGTAGTTTAGAGACTTTCCAGTGGTTTTGCACCTTTTTTTTTGCACTTTTTTACAAAAAGTCTTTGTTGATAAATTCATTACCACTGCATAAAACTAACCTCAACAGCTGGTCTGTACACTTTTTTTTTTTTTTAAAGTGTAAATTGAAAAGGCGCCAAAAATAGCTTGAGGTGCAGCGCTGCGCCAAAATAGAGAAAAATCTACACACAAAAACAGCTCTAAAGACAATAATAAATGACCCTAAGCACACAGCCAAAACACAACAGGAATGGCTTAGGGACAAGTCCAGGAATGTCCTTGATAGTCCCAGCCAGAACCCTGACTTCAACCCAATTGAACATCTCTGGAAAGACCTGAAAATGGCTTCCACCGACTGTCCCCATGCAGCCATTGCACTATTTTCGTTTTTCCTTTTTCAATAAAGTAGCAAAGATTTTTCTCATTCTGTTTTTACTTTGTCATTATGGGGTTTATCACAACATATAAAAGTGTTAAAAATTGTGAAAGGGTCTGAAGACTTTACAAATGCATTATAAACCATTAACTTTTGTAAAATCCATATATCAACCTGCTGTGGCACATATACACACAATAACACACTGTATACACATTCAGGCTAGGTTTCCACTTAACTTACACTTAAAAAAACGCCAGAAAAACTGCCAAAGGTTTTTCTGGCGTTTTTGCCTTTGAGTGGAAATTGCATTTTTGGCCCCTTTGGTGTTTTTTTTCTAAATCTGTTGGCTACCAAAAAATAAAAAAGATGCAATAGGGATGGGAAAAAATATGTTCAACAAAATGTTTTTTTTTTTAATAGCAACATTTTAATAAATTTTTAACAAAGTGTGTGTGTTTTTCACTTTTTTTTCTCTATTTTTAAATTTTTTCTAGGTAGTACTACTACTCCCAGCATGGAACACACTGTTCCATGATGGGAGTAGAAGTACCTGTACTAATAGAAAGATCGCCCCGGGTGTCACTCCTGACACCCAATGCGATCGTCTATTGCAGAGATGCAGAGCAGCTCTATACAGCGCCCGCATCTCTGCTCTGTACTCCGGCCGGCCAGTGATGTGAATAGATATTTACATCACTCATTTATATTTTCCACCCAGAGGGGGGATTGGCTGGATGGTTGCAGCCAATCACAGCTCTCAGAGGGAATTATGAATAAGTATATGTATATATATATATACAGCAGTGCAGGGGACCATAGAAGAGCGGCCGCCCGCATCTAAAAATTATGCAGAAGGATCTCAACAGACCCAAGGCGATCTGTCAATTAGTACAGGTACTACTACTCCCATCATGCAACAGTGTGTTCCATGCTGGGAGTAGTAGTACTGCCTAAAAAATGTAAAAAAAAGTGAAAAACACACTCACACTACATTTTTATTATTGTTGGTACATTTTAGTGCTCTGCCCGCACACATAAATTGATCCCTGTTTAAAAATTAATAAAAATTTTGTGATAAATTTAGTTAAATACTATTTTTTCCATCACTACTTTATCTTTTTTATTATTATTTTTTAATGGTACCCTACTACATTTTTTTTAAAAAGGTATCTCCATCACTTTTTTTTGGATCGCTAAAGTCCAAAAAAGAATACAAAACGCTGGCAAAAACGCCAAAGTTAAACCCCACCTGGCGTTTTTCTTGGCGTTTTTTTACTCCCATAGTCTTCTATGGGAGGAAAACGCCAAGATTTTCCTTAAAAAACACCAAAGTCTCAACAAGAGGTCGTTTATGAAAAACTGCCAAGGAGCCAAAAATAGCAGAAAAACGCCAAAAGGATAAAAAATAAAAAAACACCAAACTGAAAAACGCCAAGTGGATATGGCATTTTGCAGTTGCCTATTGACTTGCAGCTAACATCTGGCCTCACAAAAAAAAGCCATGCGGCATATTGGGCTTTTTTATTGATTTTTACCAATCAAAAACCAAGTGGAAACCTAGCCTCACACACACAACATGTGCTACATGCACAAAGATATAGATAATACACGTCTGGGCATGCTGGAAGTTTTGCAACAGCTGGAGACACGCTAATTGGAAAACACTGCCTTGAGGCTAAGTCTCCACTTGTTTTTTTGCACTGCGTTTTTAGGGATTAAAAAAACGCCTGAAAAATCGCCAGTGCAAGTGACGTCATAATGCGTTTTTTCTTGAGTTTTTTCTGGCGTTTTTTCCGGCGTTTTTTTCATTTGTGTGGAAATTGCACCTTGGCGTTTTTTTTTTTTTGGTACCCAAAATTTCTTGGGTACCAAAAAAAAAAAAAGGATGCAGCAGTGATGGCAATTTTTTTATTAAACGCAATGTATATATTTTATAACCCAATTTTTATAATTTTTTAATAAAGTGTGTGTTTCACTTTTTATTTATTTATACATTTTTAACATTTTTTATATAGTACTACTACTCCCAGCATGGAACAGACTCTGCTCCATGCTGGGAGCTGTAGTACCTTTATTAATAGACAGATCGCAGCAAGTGTAACTTCTGACACCCGCTTCGGTATGTCTATTAATGCAGGTACTACAGGTCCCAGCATGAGGCAGAGTGTGCTCCATGTTGGGAGTAGTATTACCTGCAGTTATGGAAAGATCACAGCGGGTATCACTCCTGACACCCGCTGTGATGCTCCTGTATAATGTATAGAAGCGTCCGCTCTCCTATGGTCCCCTGCACGGCCGCATATATACACATATTCCTATTTCTCACAGAGAGCTGTGATTTGCTGGAACCATCTGGCCAATCACAGCTCTGTGGGAAGTATGAATAAGTGTAAATATACGTCAGGGCAGGGGACCATAGAAGAGCGGCCGCCGCATCTATATATTATACAGAAAGATTGCAGTGGGCAATCTGTCTATTTGTACAGGTAGTACTACTCCCATCATGGAACAGTGTTTCCATGCTGGGAGTAGTAGTACTAACCAAAAAAAATGTAAATAAATAAAGGAAAAAAGTGAAAAACACACACAATACATTTTTATAATTGTCGGCTACATTTTTATTTCCCTGCACACATAAATTGATCCCTGTTTAAAAAGTAATAGTTTTTTTTTTCAATAATATACATTTCGTTAGATACAATTTTTTCCTTCACTACTGTATATTTTTGAAGAAAAATTTTTAATGGTACCCTACGAAATTTTATTAAAAACAGCTATCTACATCACTTTTTTGGATCGCTAAAGTCCAAAAAAATATTAAAAACCGCCTGCAAAAACGCTAAAGTTAAAATCCACATAGCGTTTTCTCAGCGTTTTCTCACTCCCATAGACTTCTATTGGAGCAAAACGCCACGATTTTGACAAAAAACGCCGGTTTGAGGGAACTACAGCGTTTTTTTACAAAATGCCAAAGAGCGGAAAAAAACGCAGAAAAAGGTGAAAAAACGCCAAAAGGATTAAAAAAACGCCAAAGTGAAAAAACGCAAAGTGGAATTCGAAATTTGCGATTTCTCATTGACTTACAGCTAACATCTGGCCGCAGCGTTTTTTGACCAAAAAAACACCATGCGGCAGAATTGGCGTTTTTCTTTGCGTTTTGCTAAAAAAAAAAAAGACAAGTGGAAACTTAGCCTGATGGTTTTAGTCACCTTGCTGTGAAATATAAGATACAAAAATAAGGTCCCCTTGGCCTTTCTTCCACATCTATTACAATCATTTGTGATCTCCAGCTTACTTCTATTCTGTGCTAGTGGGCAGAAAACCCTTCCTCCAACATTTTTTTTCCAGTTCACTGGTAGAAAGCATGGGATATGATGCCTTATAGGCCGGCATTTATCATTGTAGGTGTAAGTGAAGCATGTTTCTACACCTTTTTTTTGTGTGCTGGTAATGTATAATAGAGCTGTTACGCCGAGCGCTCCGGGTCCCCGTTCCTCCCCGGAGCGCTCGCCTCATCTTCGTTGTTGCAGCGCCCCGGTCAGATCCACTGACCGGGTGCGCTGCGGTCCCGCCTTCAGCCGGGGTGCGATTCGCGATGCGGGTAGCGCCCGCTCGCGATGCGCACCCCGGTCCCCGTACCTGACTCGCTCTCCCTCGGTCCTGTCCCGGCGCGCGCAGCCCCGCTCCCTAGGGCGCGCGCGCGCCGGGTCTCTGCGATTTAAAGGGCCAGTGCACCAATGATGGTGCCTGGCCCAATCTTCCCAATTAGCTTAATTGGCTCCCACCTGTGCACTTCCCTATATCACCTCACTTCCCCTGCACTCCCTTGCCGGATCTTGTTGCCTTAGTGCCTAGTGAAAGCGTTCCCTAGTCTGTTCCTAGTCCGTGTTCCTGACCTCCTGCCGTTGCCCCTGACTACGATCCTTGCCGCCTGCCCCCGACCTTCTGCTACGTCCGACCTTGCTTCTGCCTACTCCATTGTACCGCGCCTATCTTCAGCATCTTCAGCAGCCAGAGAGGTAAGCCGTTGCTAGTGGATACGACCTGGTCACTACCGCCGCAGCAAGACCATCCCGCTTTGCGGCGGGCTCTGGTGAAAACCTGTAGTGGCTTAGAACCGGTCCACTAGCGCGGTCCTCGCCATCCCTCTCTGGCACAGGGGATCCACTACCTGCCAGCCGGCATCGTGACAGTAGATCCGGCCATGGATCCCGCTGAAGTTCCTCTGTCAGTGGTCGCTGACCTCACCACGGTGGCCGCCCAGCAAGCCCGACTGATCGCCCTTCTAACCCGTCAGCTGTCGGAAATGTCCACCATTTCGCACCAACTTCAGTCGCAACTTCTCCAGCAATCTTCTCCTCCGCCAGCTCCTGCACCTCCTCCGCAGCGAGTGGCCACTCCTAGCCTCTGCCTGTCCTTGCCGGACAAATTTGATGGGGACTCTAAGTATTGCCGTGGCTTTCTTTCGCAATGTTCCCAGCACTTGGAGATGATGTCGGACCAGTTTCCTACTGAGAGGTCTATGGTGGCTTTCGTAGTCAGCCTTCTGTCTGGAAAAGCCCTGTCATGGGCCGCACCGCTCTGGGACCGCAATGACCCCGTCACTGCCTCTGTACACTCCTTCTTCTCGGAAATTCGAAGTGTCTTTGAGGAACCTGCCCGAGCTTCTTCAGCCGAGATTGCCCTGCTGAACCTGGCCCAGGGTGTTTCTTCCGTTGGCGAGTACGCCATTCAGTTCCGTGCTCTTGCTTACGAGTTGTCCTGGAATAGTGAGGTTCTCTGCGCGACCTTTAAAAAAGGCCTATCCAGCAACATTAAAGATGTTCTGGCCGCACGAGAGACTCCTGCTGACCTACATGAACTCATTCATCTTGCCACTCGCATTGACATGCGTTCTTCCGGATGGCGTCTGGAGCTTCGCCTGGATATGGACTTTGTTCGCACGAAGCGTTTTTTCTCCCCGGCTCCTCTCTCCTCTGGTCCTCTGCAATCTGTTCCTGTGCTTCCCGCCGCGGAGGCTATGCAAGTTGACCGGTCTCGCTTGACACCTCAAGAGAGGACACGATGCCGTATGGAGAACCTCTGCCTGTACTGTGCTAGTACCGAACACTTCCTAAGGGATTGTCCTATCCGTCCTCCCCGCCTGGAAAGACGTACGCTGACTCCGCACAAAGGTGACACAGTTCTTGATGTCAACTCTGCTTCTCCACGCCTTACTGTGCCTGTGCGGATATCTGCCTCTACCTTCTCCTTCTCTACTATGCTCTTCTTGGATTCCGGATCTGCAGGAAAATTTTTTTTGGCCTCTCTCATCAACAGGTTCTACGTTCCTGTGACCAGTCTCGCCAGACCCCTCTACATCTATTGTTTTTACAATAAAAGATTGGACTGTCTCGTACGTTTCCACACAGAACCCCTCCTAATTTGCATCGGACCTCATCACGAAAAAATTGAGTTTTTCTTTCTCAGGTTCTTTGGCCCCAAGAAGAGGGGGAGACCCAAGGGGGGGGGTACTGTTACGCCGAGCGCTCCGGGTCCCCGTTCCTCCCCGGAGCGCTCGCCTCATCTTCGTTGTTGCAGCGCCCCGGTCAGATCCACTGACCGGGTGCGCTGCGGTCCCGCCTTCAGCCGGGGTGCGATTCGCGATGCGGGTAGCGCCCGCTCGCGATGCGCACCCCGGTCCCCGTACCTGACTCGCTCTCCCTCGGTCCTGTCCCGGCGCGCGCAGCCCCGCTCCCTAGGGCGCGCGCGCGCCGGGTCTCTGCGATTTAAAGGGCCAGTGCACCAATGATGGTGCCTGGCCCAATCTTCCCAATTAGCTTAATTGGCTCCCACCTGTGCACTTCCCTATATCACCTCACTTCCCCTGCACTCCCTTGCCGGATCTTGTTGCCTTAGTGCCTAGTGAAAGCGTTCCCTAGTCTGTTCCTAGTCCGTGTTCCTGACCTCCTGCCGTTGCCCCTGACTACGATCCTTGCCGCCTGCCCCCGACCTTCTGCTACGTCCGACCTTGCTTCTGCCTACTCCATTGTACCGCGCCTATCTTCAGCATCTTCAGCAGCCAGAGAGGTAAGCCGTTGCTAGTGGATACGACCTGGTCACTACCGCCGCAGCAAGACCATCCCGCTTTGCGGCGGGCTCTGGTGAAAACCTGTAGTGGCTTAGAACCGGTCCACTAGCGCGGTCCTCGCCATCCCTCTCTGGCACAGGGGATCCACTACCTGCCAGCCGGCATCGTGACAAGAGCAAAACATTTATTAAATGGAGCATTTGATAAATTTTGTGCAGGTCACATTTTCTGAAATTTCTCTCTTCACATTCACCAAAAAGCTAAGCTAAGTCTGGGCTGGTGTCGTTTTGGAGACTTTTCAGTAGCTTTGCACCTTTTGTGCGCCTTTTCACAAAAAAAGGCGCAGTTTATAAAACCCTTCCATATCATGTGTATTGCCAAAATCAGTGGATTGCAACTCAAAATCAGCAGAAATGTGTAAACCAAAAGGCCCAAATAAATCCTGCTTGCACTTTTTTGGAGCCTTTTCTAGACACTAATGACAATGACAAATGTTTTAAAGTAATTTAATGAATCCCATCCCTGTAACTGTATGGTGGTCAGTTTAGGGGTCTTCTGTACACCGTTCTGGGTCACTGCTATTGAACTGCCGGCCTTCCTAAATAAAGGTGGTGCTTGCATGTAGTGAAAAAATGGACAATGATTAGGAGAAAATCTGCTGCAGTCTACAAAAAGTATGATTTTGCAGACAATTGAACCAATGATCGCAAAGCTAAAGAATCCACACAAATATGAATCCATACGTCACTTTTGTGGAGCAGAACCTGTATCACAGATAAAGGCTGATCTATTTTTGATAGGAGTAACTTGATGGGATTATGCGCAATCTTCCCCAGGTACTACAGACTGGTAAACTTAATGGTACTTTGTGGGAAACCTATTTAAGGGGCTTATAAACAACTGCATACAGGAATACCTATGGGATAATAGTATTATAAGTGATAACCAGCATGGGTTTACTAAGGATAGAAGTTGTCACACCAACCTAATTTGGTTTTATGAAGAGATTAGTAGAAGCCTCTGTAACTGTGGATACAGTGTTTGGTCTTTGGACTTTGCAAAAGCATTACGCCTATGCCTGATGGGTAGATTAAAGGGGTTATCCATGATTAGAAAATTAGAGCTGATATTGTCCAAAAATGCACCTCACATGTCCTCAGGTTGTGTGTGATCTAACAACCTGGCTGTATTCACTTCAATAGAACTGAGCTGCAAATAAGCTGAGGGAGACAGTGTGGTCTAGCAGGACAGAGGGATAAGGGGGGGGGGGGGGCTGAGAGGTCTGGAGGAGGACAAAGAGATCTGAGGGGGGGGGGGGCTGAGGGTACTAATGGGGACAGAGGGCTCTGGAATGGAAAAATAAGTCTGAAGGAGAACAGGCTCTGGGGGGGGGGGGCTGAAGGGGTCTAGAGGAGGACTCAGAGGACTGAGGGGTCTGGAGGAGGACTTTGAAGTTGGGGGAGGGGGGGGGGAATTTGGCGTCTGGGGGACTTGAAGGACTTAGGGGTCTGAGGAGGAATGAGGGGTCTGGAGGAGGACTTAGAGGTTGGAGGGAAGGAGGGCTCTGGAGGAGGACTTAGGGGTCTGGGGAACTGAGGGGTCAAGATATGGATTTACGGGGTATGAGAAACTAAGGGATCTGGGGGGACTGCAGGGTCTGTGAGGGACCTAGGGTTCTGGGGGGAATGAGGGAACTGGCAGAGGACTTAGGTGTCTGGAGGGAAAGCGGGGTTTGGGGTGGACTGAGGGGTCTGGGGGACTAGGGGTCTGGGAGGACTGAGGACTCTGGAGGGGACAGGTAAGACTTAGGGGTCTGGGGGGACTGAGGTTCTTGGTGGGATCCAGGGGTCTGGAGCAGAACACAGGGGTCTGGGGAATAGAGAGGTCTCGAGGAGGACTACAACATCTGGGGGCACTCAGAGGTTTGGGGGGGACTGAGGGGTCTGAAGGGACTGAGGGATTTGGGGGGACTGAGGGGCCTGTAGAAGACTGAGGGGACTGGGGGAACTTAGGGGTTGGGGGGATAAGGTGTCTGAGGGGGACTCAGGTGTCTGGAGCAGAACACAGGGGTCTGGGGGATAGAGGTGTTTGGAGGAAGATTACAAGGTCTAGGGGACTGAGGGGTCTGGAGGAAGAAGTAAAGGTCTAGTGGGGACTGAGGGGTCTGAAGGAGGACTGAGGGGTCTGGGAGGGGCTAAGGGGTCTGGAGGAAAACTGAGGGGTCTGGGAGGGACTGAGGGGTCTAGAGGAGAACTTAGAGGGGTACTCCGGCAGAAAATGTTTTTTTATTTTTATTAAATCAACTGGTGCCAGAAAATTAAACAGTGTAAATTACTTCCATTAAAAAATCTTAATCCTTCCAGTACATATTAGCTGCTGAATACTACAGAGGAAATTATTTTCTTTTTGGAACACAGAGCTCTCTGCTAACATCATGACCACAGTGCTCTCTGCTGACATCTCTGTCCATTTTAGGAACTGTCCAGAGCAGCATATGTTTACTATGGGGATTTTCGCCTACTCTGGACAGTTCCTAAAATGGACAGAGATGTCAGCAGAGAGCACTGTGGCCATGATGTCAGCAGAGAGCTCTGTGTTCCAAAAAGAAAAGAATTTCCTCTGTAGTATTCAGCAGCTAATAAGTACTAGAAGGATCAGGATTTTTTAATAGAAGTCCTTTACTAATCTGTTTAACTTTCTGGCACCAGTTGATTTAAAAAAATAAAAGTTTTCCACCGGAGTACCCATTTAAAAGGGTACTCCACTGGAAAAAAAAATTTTTAAATCAGCTGGTGCCAGAAAGTTAAACAGATTTGTAAATTACTTCTATTACAAAATCTTAACCCTTCCAGTACTTATCAGCTGCTGTTAAGGAAGTTCTTTTCTTTTTGAATTTCCTTCCTGTCTGAACACAGTGCTCTCTGCTGACACCTCTGTCCATTTTAGTAACTGTCCAGAGCAGGATAGATTTTCTATGGGGATTTGCTACTACTCTGGACAGTTCCTAAATTTGACAGAGGTGTCAGCAGAGAGCACTGTCGTCAGACAGAAAGGAAATTCAAACAGAAAAGAACTTCCTGTGAATCATACAGCAGCTGATAGGTACTGGAATGGTTAAGATTTTTTAATAGAAGTAATTTACAAATCTATTTAACTTTCTGGCACCAGTTGATTTAAAAAAATGTTTTACAGTGGAGCACCCCTTTAAGGATCCGGGGGTACCGAGGAGGACAGTACAGTGGTGGAAATTAGCCAAACGGAGAAGAATCAGTGTGTGGCAGTATACAGGGGCATAGTGTTTGTCAGGGTTATATGTATTTAGAAGGCACAGTGTGTGGTAGTATTACATTCCTGGCAGGGTTATACTGATTATTGTCTTCATGTAGTAGATGAGGATCTGCTGAGAGAAGAGAAGCCAATGATGTCCAGGTATCAAACTCTGCAGGGAAGATGTAGCTAGAAGACTTGACTGCAGTCTGGACCAGATGAAGAAGAAATGAAAATAAAGTACAACAGAAAAGACATCACCTGTGAGTCAGTGATATCATTGTGTATTCTGCCTGACTGTCCCATCAGTGCTGTAGTAATTTGTAAGCTATGCAGGGATGATGGGTGTAACTGTACCCTAATCCGTGGCTCTACAGTTGTAGCAAAACTACAATTCCCATCATGCCTGAATCTCTTCAGGCATAATGAGAGTTGTAGCTTCTTCAAATGAGGTGATCTAAAGGGTCCCAGCAGTTGGACCCCTATCAAAAAAACGAGCTACTTATCTAAGATACCCAGGCCTATTTTTGGTCACAGTCCAGGCCTGATTGTAAGAATAATATAGTGAAAAGCTGTTTCAGGTAGAACACCCTCAAGGGAACCCCCCTCCCACTTGAAAAAAAAAAAAAAAGGTTCAATCTGCAGAGATGACAAGTAATTTTTACAATCTGTGAATCGGTGGAACAGTCTACATCAGTAACTGGTCACACCTAAAACAGTAAATGGTTTCAAAACAGGCTTAGACAAATTCGTAAAACAAAAGGTTGTGCAGGAATAGAAAGCCTGAACTGATTTCTTCCTAAAACAGCACCATGCCTGTCCTCAGGTTGTGTGTGGTATTACAACTTGGCTCTGTTCACTTCAATTGAACTAAGCTGCAATACATCACCCAACCCTGAGGAAAGATGTTGTGCTGTTTTGGGAGGAAATAAGCTCTAGTTTTCTATTCCTGGATAATAACCCCATTTAATGTGTTTGTAGTATAGAATTCTTGTCTATAATTGCCCACATCCCCACCCCTTCATCCACACATACCCTTCGTGTCATTCATCTTCTTCCCTCATTGGTTGAAATTGATAGACACATGCATTTTTTCATCCATACTAACTATAAACTTTAATAATATTGGAACTGCGAAGCCATACACAGGAAAGAATATTTTTACAACAGTGCAACATTTTGTTCAGTCTGGTATTGTTGTTCAGCACCATTCAAGTAAATAGCGCTGTACTGCAATACCATTCCCCTTTTTCTAATCCTCTGCAGTAAATTTCACCTTTTAAGGAATTTTCCTAGATGATTGGTAAATAAAAAGTAATTCACTTTGTAAATACTTTATGTTACTGTTTTAAATATTTAATGTTCATTTGTCAGTCTCCATGTGACCTAACAACTTAGTTCTAAGGGCTCATGAACATGGGTATATTGTGGTCTTGTAAAACTTCCAAGTTGTATGAAGCAGTACAAAGTACAATACCTATAGACTTCTATGTGTTAGGACCTGCGCTCCAGCCGCACACGCGGGTCGTGAGCGCATGGCCCCATCTCCTTCTCCGCACTCCCGCACTCCCTTTACCAGTTCCTTCAGTGTCTTCAGGCTCTCAGCTACGTCTGCCTTTACCTTCTAAGTATGATGTTGATTCCAAGTTATGCAAAGGCTTCGTTACACAGTGCTCCATGTGATAGTGGCCTTTGTCATTAGCCTACTGTCCAGAAAACCCTGGCCTGGGCTACACCCCTTTGGGACCGCGGTGATCCGGCATCCTCCAATTTGTTGCCCTTTTTGGCAGAATTTCGCAGTGTCTTTGAGGAACCCGCACATGCCTCTTCTGCTGAGACAGTTTTGCTGAACCTCTGTCAAGGGAATTCTTCCGTTGGTGACTACGCGGTTCCGTACGCTAGTCTCAGAACTAGCATGGAATGATGAGGCCTTGTGTGCCACTTTCAAAAAAGGACTGTCAAACAGGATTAAAGATACCCTGACAGCACGTGATCCTCCATCTTCTTTGACTGAACTTATCCACTTGGTCACACGTATTGATGTGCGTTTTGCTGAGAGGCAGGAAGAACTGCGCTTAGAGAGGGAACCTGTCCGAACACGAAGATATCCTCACCTTGCACCCGTGTTTCAATGTCCACCTCTACAGTTTCCTGCGCCTCTTACCGAAGAGGCTATGCAAGTGGATCGTTCTCGTCTTACACAACAGGAGAGGTAACGACGACAGAGTTAGAATTTGTGCTTGTATTGTGCTAGCCCGGAGCACTTCTTCAAGGACTGTACAGTTTGTCCACAGCGTCTGGGAAACGATCGCACCTAGGGTATGTGGGAGAGGTGTCCCTGGGTGTGAATACTACCTCTCCTCGCTTAACTATTTCTGTACAATTCTTCGCTTTAGCCAAGTCTTCCTTCAGCGCTACAGCATTTTTGGATTCAGGATCTGCAGGTGACATTATTGATGCTTCTTTGGTTCACAAGTATCATCATCTTCCTGTCACTCGCCTTGCCAAGCCCTTGTTCATCTCTTCTGTTAATGGACGAAATCTGGACTGTATGGTTCACTTCCGTATTGAATCTCTAGTCATGCAAGTGGGAGTATTGCATAAAGATAAGATTGAATTCTATATACTTCCACACTGTACTTCAGAGATTCTTCTTGGTCTTCCTTGGCTGCGACGCCATTCTCCGCAACTGGAGAAATTATTCGCTGGGGACAATCCTGTCAAAATTTTTGCCTCCAACCAGTTCAGCTTAAAGTTGTTACTCGTCTTCCTCTTTTACCTGGCCTGCTGCCACCTTACCAAAATTTTGCTGATGTAGCCTGCAAGAAGCAGGCTGAGTCTCTGCCTCCACATCGTCCTTATGACTGCCCTATAGATCTTCTGCCTGGTACTACTCCTCCCCGTGGAAGGATTTATCCTTTAACAGTTCCTGAGACCAAAGTCATGGCTGAGTATATCCAGGAGAAACTCAAAAAGGGATTTATCTGTAAGTCCTCTTCTCCCGCCGGAGCAGGTTTCTTCTTTGTGGGGAAGAAGGATGGCTCACTCCGTCCATGCATTGACTACCGGGGACTTAACAAAATCACAGTCAAGAATCGTTACCCACTACCTCTTATCTCTGAACTTTTTGACCGCCTTCGAGGTGCCAAGGTCTTCTCCAAATTGGACTTACGTGGAGCATATAACCTCATTCGTATTCGCAAGGGAAATGAATGGAAAACGGCCTTCAATACTCGTGATGGACATTTTGAGTATCTTGTAATGCCTTTTGGTCACTGCAATGCTCCAGCCGTTTTTCAAGAGTTTGTCAATGACATCTTTCGGAATCTTCTCTACACCTGTGTTGTCGTATACGTTGTGACATCCTGATCTTCTCTACCAACTTAGAGGAACATCGTACTCGTGTTCGTCTTGTTCTTCAGCATCTACAGAAGAATCATCTTTATGCCAAACTGGAGCAATGCCTATTCGAGAAGTCTAGTTTTCCATTTCTTGGCTACATTGTCTCTTATCAGGGCCTGCAGATGGATCCAGAAAAATTGTCTGCAGTATTGGATTGGCCTCGTCCTTCTGGCCTACGTTCTATTCAACGCTTTCTGGGATTTGCTTACTATTATCGTAAATTTATCCCACATTTTTCTTCCTTGGTTGCTCCCATAGCAGCTCTCACAAAAAAGACTTCTAATCCAAAGTCTTGGCCTCACGAGGCCGAATTGGCCTTCTCCCATTTGAAGTCTGCTTTTGCCTCTGCTCCCGTGCTTGCTAGACCTGACCCGGAGAGGCCCTTTGCTTTGGAGGTTGATGCCTCATCTGTTGGAGCCGATGCCGTTCTTACTCAGAGAAACGCCAAGGGCAAGACTGTAACTTGTGGGTTCTTTTCCAAGACCTTCTCTCCTGCTGAGAGGAATTACTCCATTGGAGATCGTGAACTCTACGCTATCAAGCTAGCTTTGGAGGAATGGTGACATTTATTGGAGGGATCATCTCATCCGGCCAGCATTTACTCCGACCATAAGAATCTTCTATACCTTCAGTCTGTTCAGCGTTTGAACCCCTGTCAGGCAAGGTGGTCTCTGTTCTTTTCTAGGTTCAACTTCTTTATTCACTTCCGTCCAGCAGAAAAAAACATCAGGGCTGATGCTCTCTCCAGGTCCTCTGATGTCAGAGGTTTGGAGTCCACGCCTAGGCATATTATTCCTCCTAATTGATTTTTTTCTGCCGCTCCTGCTGACATTCAGCAAGTTCCTCCTGGAAAATCCTTTGTGCCCGCCACATTGAGATGCAAGGTACTGAAGTGGGGTCATTCTTCCTTGACAGCAGTTCATCAAGGAATATGTAAGACTCTACTTCTAATCTCTCGGCACTACTGGTGACCTTGAACGTGATGTTTCTGATTTAGTCCGTTCTCATGTTATTTGTGCCTGTGACAAAACTCCTTGGCAGAGACCCGCTGGACTGTATGAACGCTATGGATTTTATCACCGATCTGCCACCATCTCGCAATAACACTGTCATTTGGGTTGTTGTAGATCGGTTTTCCTAGATGGCACATTTTATTCCACTACCTGGTGTTCCTTCTGCCCCACAGCTGGCAAAGTATTTCTTGCTGTATATCTTTCGTCTACATGGTCTTCCTCAGCATATTGTCTCGGATTGTGGAGTGCAGTTTGAAGTTTTGGCGAGCCCTTTATAACCGTCTGGACATCAATCTGGACTTCTTCTCAGCCTACCACCCTCAGTCCAACGGTCAGATGGAGAGGGGGGATCAAATTCTTGAGACTTACCTTCGTAATTTTGTTTCAGCTCGCCAAGACGACTGGGTCGACCTTCTTCCTTGGGCTGAATTATCATACAATCATAAGCATTCCGAGTCCACGAGGTCGTCTCCTTTCTTTGTTGTCTACGGACTCCATCTCCTTTCTCCTCTTCCTCTCCTAGTTCCTTCCGGTGTGCCTGCTGTTGATGGGTTGGTCCGTGACTTCTCCACCATCTGGCAACTAACCCGACAGTCATTATCTCTGGCTTCCACACGGATGAAGGCGCAGGCTAATAAGAGTAGAAGACTTCCTCCATCCTTCTCTCCTGGTGACATGGTGTGGCTTCAAGATCCCCTCCTACAAGCTTGGTCCTCGCTACCTTGGTCCCTTTCAAGTTCTGCTAAATTAATCCTGTCTCTTACAAACTCCGTCTGCCTGCTACGTTACGGATTCCAATTCCTTAAACCGGTTTTCTCAAAATAATCTTGCCCCCACACCAGTCTCCAGTTCTCCTGATGTCTTCAAGGTTAAAGAGATCCTTGCCACAAAAACCATGAGGGGTAAACAATTTGATCTGGTGGACTGGGAGGGTTACGGTCCTGAGGAGAGATCTTTGGAGCCTGAGGAGAATATTCTGAACTGTGACCTTCACAGGAGTTTTCTGAACCATAAAAGGAGGGGGAGACCAAAGGGAGGGGTACTGTTAGGACCTGCGCTCCGGCCGCTCACGCGGGTTGTGAGCGCATTGCCCTGTCTCCTTCTGCTGCTGGCAGGGCTGGGATTCGCATCGTGGGACACGCTCGCATGTGAATCCCAGCCTGTCACTCACCTCCTGTTTCTTCTGCCTCCTCCCCGGCCCCTGTTCCGGTGCATGTGTCCCCGCCCCCTAGGGTGCGCATGCCGGAGCTCTGAAATTTAAAGGGCCAGTATGACCTTTAATTAAGTAAACACCTGTGGCTCACTTAATAAATTTCTCCTCCTCCCACACTTCCCTGCCAGATCTTTGTTGCCCCAGTGCCTGAGAGAATGTGTATTGCCTTGCCATGTATCATACTATTTGCTCCGTGACCTGGCCTTTGCCGCCTGCCTACTGACCACTTGCTACATTCCTGCATATGCTACTGAGCCGCCAGCCCTGACCTTCTGCTATCTTGACCATGAGTTGCCGAATCCTACCTGGGCCTCGAATTCCTCAGCCTCCTGTGTGGTCGAACCGTGCCAGGAATAGCGACCTGGGTTTCGCCTGCCACAGCAACTCCATCCCGCTCTGGTGACAACCAGCAGCACCTTAGACTCCGCTCCCTGGTACGGTCTGTGTCATCTGCCACACAGGTGCAGCGGATTTACATCCTGTCTGCTGAAACGTGAGTGTTACACTATGGTTCTCTTCTTTAAACTGATTCTCATCCAATGCCAGAACAAGGCTCAAGTTCTGCAGGGATGCTTAAAAAAAGAAGTTCCTGAACATTTTTCACTGCAGGAACACTGTTCCCATTAGCCGGTGTCCTGCAGGACCAGCCCTTGTGTGGAAAACTTGAGTTCCAATTATTTTATCTCAGGACTTGACTCCTGTGCTATTCAGAATTGATCCTATCTCAACAGCCAATAAAACTTCACAAAATTAAAATGTTAAAAAAGAGAAATAAAACAATTTACAAAGTGACATCTTTTTATATAGACATACTATACATTGTTATTATGGTTTTAGCAATTAAAGTGGACCTGTCAGCAGGTTTTTAGGGTATAAAGTAAGGCCATAGCTGTATAGGGTTTTTGGTCCTAAATCTGTTAATTGATTCCTCTAGTTTTGAGATATCAGAGTTTAAAAAGCTATGCAAATTAGGCTTTAGAGCCCACTGGACATTCCCCTAGATTTCTAGAGTCCAGCACAGTTTGGCATTAGTAATTCTTCAAGCAATCTTGTAATGTGAATGTATCAAGCAGAGCAGGACCAGGGTAGATTTATATCCTCTGGAAGTAAACAATGAAGGCTCCTTTCGAAATAATGGAAATAGAAATCTTCAAAACAGTAAGACAATGGTGAGCTGCAGTCCTGCTGTAGTAAAGTACAATAAAGTGAGTTCCCACCTTAGAACAGAGTAAGAACATTAGACGGTTATTTGTGTCTCTCTCTATTATTTTGCCGTAAATCTTATAAATTCTGGAACTAATTACACAGAGGATATGTCTCAATTTGTTCTGCATTAATGCCACAGCCAGGGCTATAACCAGAGATGATTCTCAGCTCCATGAAGTTGATGAACTGAGACTAGAACAGGGCTAAATAACCATCTGGAATTTCAGTCTGAGGTTACAGGGAAGAGCCCCTGACCCCACGTTCAACTTTTCCAAGAGAAAAACTAGTACAGAATATACACGCTGCACCTGTGGGAATAAGATAGTCAAAACATGCTAATTGTTTTTATTATTATTATTATTAATATTATTATTATTGTTATTATTATTAAAAAGAAATTGTCATTATGAAAAACTGTTTGTATTTTGTAGTACTACTGAATAAGATGACTTTTTCAAATATACATTTATTAACCTCTTAAGGCCTGCGCCCGCTCCCACGATATAGCGCAGGGTCATGCGGTGTCCCCGCGTCATATCAGGTCAGTCCCAGCGGCTAACGGTAGCCAGGACCTGTGGCTAATACCGGACATCAACGATCAGGGTGACTTCCGGTATTAACACTTTAGACGCGCCGATCAAAGTTAAAATGTTAAAAAAATACATCCATGCAGCTCAGTCGGGCTGATCGGGACCACCGCAGGGAAACCGCGGTGTGCTGAGAACACACGAGGAGGGTCCCTACTTTCCTCCTTGGCATCCGATCCAGGCTTGAGCAATCGACCGTCGAAAATACTGACCAATGCAATGCTAGGGCATAGCATTGATCAGTGCCTGCAATCAATGTATTGCTTGTTATAATCCCCTATGGGGGCTATAACATTGCAAAAAGAAAGTGGGAAAAAAGTTAATAAAGATGATTTAACCCCTTCCCTAATAAAAGTTTGAATCCCCTTTTCCCATTAAAAAAACTGTAAAAAAATAAATAAATATAAACATATGTGGTATCACCACGTGTGTAAATGTCCGAACTATAAAAATATATTGTGAATTAAATGGCCCGGTCAATGGTGTACACATAAAAAAAATTCCAAAGTCCAAAACAGGGAATTTTTGGTCACTTTTTATACCATAAAATATTTTTATATAAAGCGATCAAAAAGTCAGATCAAAACAAAAATGGTACCAATAAAATCTTCAGATCATGCCCTCATACACTGCCGTATGCAGAAAAATAAAAAAGTTATAGGGGTGAGAAGAGGACATTTTTTTTAACGTTTTAACTTTCGTGCATGTAGTTATGATTTTTTCCAGAAGTAAGACAAAATCAAACTTCTATAAGTAGGGCTATATATTTTTTTTGTATGGACCTACAGAATAAAGAGAATGTGTCATTTTTACAGAATTAAAAAAAAAATTTTTTTCACACAATCATTTTTTTTTTTTTTTTTAGATTTTTGGGTAAAAGCAGTTTTAGTTTTTTTTTTACCAATGTGAATATGGCTATATTTTGTGTTAAAAAAAAAAAAAGCAGAAGAATCTCAGCATTTGAGCTTTGTCCCTGACTCAGACTGCTGTTTACTGCCATTTGCCTATCTCGTCCAAACTAAACAGCCACACCAATGGTCAGAAGCCTCATGATGTAGACATCTTCCTGCCTGTTTTCTTTTTTTCCATGACACCATCAGAACTGTCCCAATATATAGTATAGCCTCACCAAGGTCAAAACTTAATACAAACCCATTGGTTTTTCCGTTTATACCTGAGACCTTGCAACTATAATTAGTCGCATGACACCGGGAAGGAATAACGGTTTAATGGGCCCAATTTGGACATTTCCACTTAGGGGTGTTCTCACTTTTGTTGGCAAGCTTTAGACATTAATGTCCATTTGTTAAGTTATTTTGAGGATTAGAGAATATAGAAAAAAGGAGAGGACAGCGCCTCGTGTAATTCCGTGGGATCAAAGGGTCCCTAAGTAAATTAGAATGGTAATGTAGTCACCTTGGGTGAACCTTGGTTTCATGCGTATAACCCCTCCGTGTTGGGGTACAGATGTTCGATCAGGAGCTGCAGCCCACTGGTAAAGGCCGATGTCCTCGAGGGGTGTCGGCAAATAGGCAGGAGTAGAAATGGAGGGAAATAAAAATGGCAATGGCGCTGCTCGATCAGGTGAATTCACAAGGAGTTCAGATGTAAAGAGTATCAAAGTTTAATGACACAAAATACAGTAGGACAGAATATTTACAGAGTACAAGACATGTTTCTGGAGTAACTTCTCCCTTTTTCAATTGTGAGGAATAGCTGTCTGATGGGATAGTATCATGTACAGGTAAATGTACAGTTGAATTTGGCACCAAAGGGGGAGGTCAGAGTTTGCATGGGTGGTCATTTATGTGAATGCCATATGGTAAAATAGAGCTTTTACAGAAAATGTTATGGGGGTACCATGTACTGTGATTAAAAACATACGGGGGACAAATATTTAATAAAATGATTTGAAATAAGTATAGGTGAATTTTTTCATATTTATGTCATGTAGTTTTTTTTAACTCTGTTATGGAAGTCTCAAAACGAGCCTTGGTTCCGCTCCGGCTGGGGTGAGGTTTTGGTTGTCCGGGTGTGTGTACCGGAGAATCATTTCCATTCATAAAAAGAGCGACCAATGAGATTGCGGGACCAGACTTACATCATGAAGTGTATAGAACAATGTTCGGCATATGCCTGCCTTTCCATTCATAAGAAGAGCAACCAATGAGATCGCGGGACCGGACTGACGTAATAAAGTATGTAGAACAATGTTCTGCATATGCTAGTTGAGGGCGACCAATCCGGAAGCTTATAGAGCAAATGTATGGCCAATCAAATCTGTTCTCTATGGTGCAGTGGGACAAGCAGGGCTCTGTACACTGAGGACAAGCAGGGCTCTGTACACTGAGGACAAGCAGGGCTCTGTACACTGAGGACAAGCAGAGCTCGGTACACTGAGGACAAGCAGGGCTCTGTGCACTGAGGACAAGCAGGGCTCTGTACAGTGAGGACAAGCTGGGCTCTTTACACTGAGGACAAGCAGGGCCCTGTGCAGTGAGGACAAGCAGGGCTCTGTACACTGAGGGCAAGCAGGGCTCTGTGCACTAAGGACAAGCAGGGATTTGTACCATGAGGACAAGCAGGGATTTGTACCATGAGGACAAGCAGGACTCTATACACTGAGGACAAGCAGGGCTCGGTGCACTAAGGACAAGCAGGGCTCTGTACACTGAAGACAAGCAGGGCTCTGTCCACTGAGGACAAGCAGGCCTCTGTACAGTGAGGACAAGCAGGGCTCTGTGCACTGAGGACAAGCATGGCTCTGTACACTGAGGACAAGCAGGGCTCTGTGCACTGAGAACAAGCAGGGCTCTGTACCGTGAGGACAAGCAGGGCTATGTGCACTGAGGACAAGCAGGGCTTTGTACATTGAGGACAAGCAGGGCTCTGTGCACTGAGGACAAGCAGGTCTCTGTATACTGAGGACAAGCAAGGCTCTGTACACTGAGGACAAGCAGGGCTCTAGACACTGAGGACAAGCAGGGATCTGTACATTGAGGTCAAGCAGGGCTCTGTGCAGTGAAAACAAGCAGGGCTCTGTGCACTGAGGACAAGCAGGGCTCTGTACAGTGAGGAGAAGTAGGGCTCTGTACCTGAGGACAAGCAGGGCTCTGTACACTGAGGACAAGCAGGGCTCTGTGCACTAAGGACAAGCAGGGCTCTGTACACTGAGGGCAAGCAGGGCTCTGTGCACTAAGGACAAGCAGGGATTTGTACCATGAGGACAAGCAGGGATTTGTACCATGAGGACAAGCAGGACTCTATACACTGAGGACAAGCAGGGCTCGGTGCACTAAGGACAAGCAGGGCTCTGTACACTGAAGACAAGCAGGGCTCTGTCCACTGAGGACAAGCAGGCCTCTGTACAGTGAAAACAAGCAGGGCTCTGTGCACTGAGGACAAGCAGGGCTCTGTACAGTGAGGAGAAGTAGGGCTCTGTACCTGAGGACAAGCAGGGCTCTGTACACTGAGGACAAGCAGGGCTCTGTGCACTAAGGACAAGCAGGGCTCTGTACACTGAAGACAAGCAGGGCTCTGTACACTGAGGACAAGCAGGCCTCTGTACAGTGAGGACAAGCAGGGCTCTGTGCACTGAGGACAAGCATGGCTCTGTACACTGAGGACAAGCAGGGCTCTGTGCACTGAGAACAAGCAGGGCTCTGTACCGTGAGGACAAGCAGGGCTATGTGCACTGAGGACAAGCAGGGCTCTGTACCGTGAGGACAAGCAGGGCTATGTGCACTGAGGACAAGCAGGGCTTTGTACATTGAGGACAAGCAGGGCTCTGTGCACTGAGGACAAGCAGGTCTCTGTATACTGAGGACAAGCAAGGCTCTGTACACTGAGGACAAGCAGGGCTCTAGACACTGAGGACAAGCAGGGATCTGTACATTGAGGTCAAGCAGGGCTCTGTGCAGTGAAAACAAGCAGGGCTCTGTGCACTGAGGACAAGCAGGGCTCTGTACAGTGAGGAGAAGTAGGGCTCTGTACCTGAGGACAAGCAGGGCTCTGTACACTGAGGACAAGCAGGGCTCTGTGCACTGAGGACAAGCAGGACTCTGTACAGTGAGGACAGGCAGGGCTCTGTACAGTGAGGACAGGCAGGGCTCTGTACACTGAGGACAAGCAGGGCTCTGTGCAGTGAAAACAAGCAGGGCTCAGTACAGTGAGGCTCTGTGACACACTCCTGGCACACACAGCAGGAGGATTGACAAGCCAGGAGCCTGCACAGAGCCCTGCTTGTCCTGTTCATACTCCCTGTATTTGGTCTTCTCATAGAGACACACAGGCAATAGCTGCAGGAACAGCATTTTTCACCCAAAAATATACACATTTGTTACAATGTATATTACAAATACACATATAATGGTATTATCTACATTATGTAAAACATTTTTGCTAACAACAGGTACACTTCAAATACATAACATTGCATCAATATTAACCATTCATTTGAGAATGTGAATACAAAATTCATATCTAACAAAAGAATAAAAAATATAAACATTTTTATCATTCTGTGTGTGTGGAGGGCCCCCCCCTCCACACACACAATGCACAATGGGGGGGGGGGGGGGGGGGGGGAGTTCCACAACTTTTATGTTTTCTTTTTTGTTTAAATTTTGGAAGCTCCTTAACACCTGACTGGCAGCCAAGGAGAAGAGGACAGAAACTGCAGACAATTTGAATGATATAAATCTCCGGGATTTGTGGGGGGAAAGAAATGAGAAAGATCCAAATATACATCAGAAATCACCTACTGCGCTTTATGTGGTCCAAAGGAGAGAATGCCTAGTGATTAATGATAATGTTTTTAGAATAGCGAAATGCTATAATTCTACACAGATGGCAGTTTTCAGTGAGATACAAAATGCATTTTGTGATAAATAATATATAGAACTAAAGTTGAACATGACAAATGATATCAGTGGGATCTCACGTATGTACATATATCATCGCCTTAGATGTTAAATTCCAAGCTATAACTCATTTGTGAGGATACCTTCACATGTTTTTCAACATATCTTTCACTTATACCTTTTTTTATTGCTGCCCCAAAAAGTTTTTAGTTGGCTTGAAGAATATTTAGTATTGTTAACTTTTTTCTTTTGTATTTTAAAATGTATTACATTTAAATATGTAATAAATTATGTACATCTAATACTATGTATGCTAGAATACTTACGTAATTCCATAAAATGAGAAGTAACCACAGAATAACACTCTCATGCTTATTAGAAACATGACCTGTAAATAGTCTTCTATAGGTATGAGGTCATAGACCACCATAAGGATTTATTCAGCACCATATTCTCAGTACAGTGGTCCCTCAAGTTACAATATTAATTGGTTCCGGGACGACCATTGTATGTTGAAACCATTGTATGTTGAGACCAGAACTCTATGGAAACCTGGTAATTGGTTCTGAAGCCACCAAAATGTCATCTAAAAATAGTTAAAAAAAGGGAGAATTAAAGAAAAATAAGTAGATAACTAATACAGATAAAGCAAATCCTTATATATAAAAGTAAGAAAGATCTGCTGGGAGCTGTAATCACTGTCTATTTCAGTGTTTCCCAAGCAGGGAGCCTCCAGCTGTTGCAAAACTACAATTCTCAGCATGCCCGGACAGCCTTTGGCTGTCCGGGCATGCTGGGAGTTGTAGTTTTGCAGCAGCTGGGGGCACCCTGGTTGGGAAACACTAGTCTATGTAGAGGACAGGAGCTTCTTCAGGGTCTTGTACAGAACATGCAATGTCCTAAAAAAAAGTAACATGGAGTCGCCCTTACTTGGTGTCCAAAGGAGCAGCTAACCCTGGTACAGGTAAAGAGTACAGAACATGTAATACCTCCCTGTACTGTAGGGGGGCGCTACCAGACACCAGTCAGTGCATACGCTTCAGTAATACAGGGGTTTTACCAGTAAATTGACGATTCTGATTGGTCGGTTCTTCCGGCCATTGACACGTTTCACAGATCTGGACTGTCCGTAGCATTGTATGTTGAGTCTGGTTTCAACTTACAATGGTCCAGAAAAGACCATTGTATGTTGAAACTATTGTATGTTGAGGCCATTGTAGGTTGAGGGATCACTGTATTTGTTCTAAACATCATTATACACAGGCCTTCTAATTAAAACGGGACAGGCAGCCTGTCTATAGTAGCCTCCAGATACCAGGACTATGATTTTTAGGGAAAGAAAGATCAGGAAAAATTGGAAGTCAAGTGCCTGATTCTTTTGTCTGTGGAGAGATAGGTGCCCACTTGTGGTGTCTGGCAGTGGTTTACTCCCCTTTTTATATTGAGAACACATGTATGCTCGAGTGTATGGGGTTATAAGGAGAAATAGGTAATTGACCAACAGCTATTGAAGATATTATTATGATGATAAATATTTTTTATTCACTTTTTGTGGCATTGCTGGGGGGGAAGGTGACAACCAATCGGGTCATTTCTGTGCCATTGACATATTTTCTTTAGTTGTCAGGTCAGTACCACAATGCTACCCAATTTGTGAAGTTTTTGTTCTGTCTTGCTATTTTTAAAAAAACTGACAAAACATCTTTTTATTTATTGCTTTAAATCACCATATTCTCTCCCCTATAGCTTTATTATTTTTCCACCTATGGAACTGTATTGGGCTATGCACAATTTTTCTGCACTGTGATCTATAGTTTGAATCTGCATCGATTTGGTGTAGATCAGACTTCTTGATCACATTTTATAAAAAGTGATGTGACAAAAAAACTGCAATCCTGGAATTTAGAGGTTTAATTTTTTGTTTATGCTATTCGATGTATGGGATCTATAATGTCATATTTAATCGTTCGTACAATTTCACACGCTGCAATAACAACGTTTTTTATTACTTTTATATCTGAATATTTATATTTTACAGGTCAATGTTATACTTTTGCATTACGCTGATCCATTAGGCAACCTGTAGCAATAGATGCCAAGTGCCACAGAGGCCTAGTACAGACCTTATGTCGTCATGACAAGGGATCTGCGATCTGCTGCCATGACCCTCTCCATACAATCTTAAAGGGGTATTCCAGACCAAAACTTTTTTTTATATATCAACTGGCTCCGTAAAGTTAAACAGATTTGTAAATTACTTCTATTAAAAAATCTGAATCCTTCCAACAGTTATTAGCTTCTGAAGTTAAGTTGTTGTTTTCTGTCTAACTGCTCTCTGATGACTCACATCCCGGGAGATGTGCAGCTCCTATGGGGATATTCTCCCATCATGCACAGCTCCCGGGACGTGACATCATCATTGAGCAGTAAGACAGAAATCTTCAGAAGCTAATAACTATTGGAAGGATTAAGATTTTTAATAGAAGTAATTTACAAATCTGTTTAACTTTCCAGAGCCAGTTGATATATAAAAAAAAAGGTTTTGCCTGGAATACCCCTTTAATCCTGCCATATCATATATATATATATATATATATATATATATATATATATATATATATGTTACAGTTAAAACTAGTTTTTTCCCTAGTGAAAACTAGTTTTGACTAAATGCCTTTGTAAAAACTAGTATTGACTGCTTTCCGCCAGTGAAAACTAGTTTTGACTGAACGTCTATGTGAAAAATAGAATTGCTTGCTAGAATTGACTGCTCTTCCCCAGTGAAAACTAGTTTGACTGAACGCCTTTGTGAAAACTAGAATTGACAGTTAAAACCAGTTATTACTGAACTCCTTTGTTGAAACACCAGTTTTTATTAAACGCCTTCTTACAAACTACAATACTTACTGAACACCTTTGTACAAACTAGAATTTACTGCTAATCAAAAACTGAATGTCAATTGAAACTGGCTTAAAGTGGAGAAAACTAGTTTTACCAAAATGACTCAGTTCAAACTGTTTCCATAAAGGTCAAAGTTCATCTAGCTTACACTTGGCACTTGAGATCAAAGTTGATCTAGCTCACACGTGCAAAGTTTATCTAGCTCACACGTGGTGCTTGAGAATGATTCTTATTGGTTGTGTGACGTCCCCTGACTCGTGGTTGGTTGACCACACCGCCTCCGCATATACGTGTACCCCTCTGCTAAGCATGCTCATGCGGGTTGACCACGCTGCCTCCTCTAAGGATGCTGGTACGGGTCGACCACGTCGCCCTTGCATACCTGTGTACCCCTCCGCTAAGCACCAAAACAAAACTTTGATATGCTGTACATCTTGGCAATATAATAGTTTTTCTAACATAATTCTTAAAAAAAAATTCACATTTTATTAAAGAAAACTGTCTTTCAAAATCGCGTCAGTAGGGGTCTCTATACCTCCTGGGACACTGATGAGTCCCCCAGCAGCAGCAGCTTGTCCAGGAGTCATGGACAAGAGATGGCTGATGGACAAAGCTGCGGATAGGACTAGCGTTCTGCTTTGCTCACTCCCCGCCTGTCACTTTGTCTGAGGGAGCGAGCGTACATGAATTTACAGCATCAGTGCTAGAGCCTCTGAGAATCGCAGCACAAGACCAGGAGACGTCTCTAGATTAAAACATTTGGGGCCTGTTCCCCAAATAAAAAGACAAGTGCCCCAAATGTCAGCTGCTGAGTGAGTCCATATATCAGTGATAACCAAGCTGGAAGCCTCCAGGATGCAAAACTAAAACTCCCAGCATTCTCAGATAGCCAAAGGCTGTCCGGGCATGCTGGGAGTTGTAGTTTTGAAACACTGCCATACACTCAGCAATCTTGGTCTGCCTGCTCAGCTCCTCCCCCTTCTCCACCTCGCCCCCTGTTGTGCATGTGATCTCAGACGTACAAAGAGGGCTGCTGGGGTCAGAGGAAAGATTTGAGAGTGCAAGAGAACAGAAGGTTAGCAAGTTATAAAAGATAAGAGTATAAATACTGTGCCCTGGCCCCTGCCATTTTATACTACTCCACCCCAACACAGTGACATCACTGCTTATTTACTCTATACTGTAATGTCAATGTGTGCATTATCTTAGTACTGTGACATCATTGGGATTATCCCTGTAAGGTGACATCACTCATTACTGTGTATTGTCCATGTACTGTGTGTATTATCCCAGTACTGTGTGCATTATCCCTGTACTGTGGCATTACTGTGTATATTATTCCCATACTGTGACATCACTGTGTATCTTATCCCTGTACTGTGTGCATCATCCCTGTACTGTGACATCACTGTGTGTATTATTCCTGTACTGTGTGCATTATCCCTGTACTGTGACATTACTTTGTATATTATTCCCATACTGTGACATCACTGTGTATCTTATCCCTGTACTGTGTGCATCATCCCTGTACTGTGACATCACTGTGTGTATTATTCCTGTACTGTGTGCATTATCCCTGTACTGTGACATTACTTTGTATATTATTCCCGTACTGTGACATCACTGTGTATATTATGTAAGAAGAAAGAATCACAGCGCAGCACTCACCCTTCCAGTGGTTTATTTCAGATCCATAGACAATCCATAAAGTGATCCAGGTACAGTGGGGTTCGTGGGGAGGACAGGAAAGAGAGCTCCGAGGAGCCCTTGTGGCAACTTTTCGCAGCAAAAACCGCTTGGTCACGCCTTGGAAGGATAGGGGATAAGATGCCTGATCGTGGCATCGCCCCGTGTGACGTCACGCTCCACCCCTCAATGCAAGCCTATGGGAGGGGGCGTGACAACTGACTAAGCGCCGGAGTACCCCTTTAAACTACTTCAATGTATTTGTAGCCTACCACTTCTGCAGGAAGGCTGTTCCATGCATCCACTACTCTCTCAGTAAAGTAATACTTCCTGATATTACTGCAGAAACCTTTGCCCCTCTAATATAAAACTATGTCCTCTTGTGGAAGTTTTTCATCTTTTAAATATCCCCTCCTCCTTTACCGTGTTGATTCTCTTTATGTATTTAAAAGTTTCTATAATATCCCCTGTGTCTCTTCTTTCTTCCAGGCTATCTATACATGTTGAGGTCCTTTAATATTTCCCGGTAAGTTTAATCCTGAAATCCATGTACTAGTTTAGTAGCTCTTCTCTGAACTCTCTCTAGAGTATCTATATCCTTCTGGAGATACGGCCTCCAGTATTTCACACAATACTCCAAGTGAGGTCTCACCAGTGTTCTGTACAGCGGCATGAGCACTTCTCTCTTTCTACTGCTTATACCTCTCCCTATACATCCAAGCATTCTGCTAGCGTTTCCTACTGCTCTATTACATTGTCTTCCTACCTTTAAGTCTTCTGAAATAATTACTCCTAAATCCCTTTCCTCAGATACTGAGGTCAGGACTGTGTCAAATATTCTACATTCTGCCCGAGGGTTTTTACACCCCAGATGCATTACCTTGCACTTATCCACATAAAATGTCAGTTGCCAAAATGCTGACCATTCTTCTAGTTTGACTAAATCTTTTTCCATTTGGCAGATCCCTCCAGGAACATCTACTGTGTTACATATCTTTGTGTCATCAGCAAAAAGACATACCTTACCATCGAGACCTGAATAACAAATTCTTTACCTGTTCTAAAGCAGCGGTCAGCAAAAACACAGATGTTGCAGCAAAAACACAGTCTCCTGCAGTATCTCTCCAATGCACTTAGAATAGCAGCACTTTGAATATGCAGCTAAGGAATTAGGCCAGATAATAAGTATGTGCCTAGATATACACACACTCCCTCACAAGCTCCTCCCCCAACAACAAATGTAACACCTTAATGGGCTATGTTCAATAGAAAACACACAATAGCAAACACCGGCATAACAAATTCCTTACAGTGGGTTCAAAAGTTTGGGCACCCCAGGTAAAACTTTTTATTAATGTGCATAAAGAAGCAAAGGAAAGATGGAAACATCTCCAAAAGGCATCAAATTACAGATTAGACATTCTTCTAATATGTCAACAAAAGTTAGATTTTATTTCCATCATTTACACTTTCAAAATAACAAAAAAACAAAAAACTGGCGTCTGCAGAAGTTTGGGCACCCTGTAGAATTTATAGCATGCACTGCCCCCTTTGCAAAGCTGAGACTTGCCAGTGTCATGGATAGTGATGTCGCAAACATAACATTTTCGATTCGCGAACTTCCCCAAAAGTTCGCGAACCGGCGAACCGGGCGAACTTCAATGGGCAGGCGAATTTTAAAACCCACAGGGACTCTTTCTAGCCACAATAGTGATTTAAAAGTTGTTTCAAGGGGACTAACACCTGGACTGTGGCGTGCCGGAGTGGCAAAACTCCCATGGAAAATTACATAGTTGATGCAGAGTCTGGTTTTAATCCATAAAGGGCATCAATCACCTATTATTCCTAAATGGTTTGGAATAACATGATTTAGCCCCTTTTAGGTAGCACATAGAGCCCCCCTTTAGGCATCACATAGTTAGATTCCCCCCTTTAGACAGCACATAGATTCCCCCATAGTTAGGCAGCACATAGTTAGAGCCTCCCTTTAGGCAGCACATAGTTAGATTCCCCCATGTTAGGTAGCACCTAGTTAGAGCTCCCCTTTAGGCAGCACATAGTGGGATTTGAACCCAAGGCCCCAGCGCTGCAAGGCAGCAGTGCTAACCTCTGAGCCACCATGCTACCCTTAGCATACATCTAATAATAAGGCCAGAAAAATAAGGTATGTACACATGCCTGAAAAATTTGGTATTGTTGCAGCTGCTTCTGTAGCAGCGGCCATAAAAATTGCAGCACCATAACAATTACAACAGCAGAGGCCAGAAAAATTAGGCATGTACACATGGATGAAAAATTGTGTATTGTTGCAGCCGCAGCTGTAGCAGCAGCCAGAAAAATTGCAGCACCAGAAAAAGTCCAGCAGCAGAGGCCAGAAAAATTAGGCATGTACACCTGGCTGGAAAATTTGGTATTGTCGCAGCTGTAGCAGCGGCCATTAAAATTGCAGCACCATAACAAGTGCAGCAGCAGAGGCCAGAAAAATTAGGCATGTACACATGGATGAAAAATTGGGTATTGTCGCAGCCGCAGCTGTAGCAGCGGCCATAAAAATTGCAGCACCATAACAATAACATAGCACGTGGCATCCACGGACACATCGTCATCATCAACACCTTCAACGCTATCTGACACCTCAAGAAAGGAAGCAGCAGCGGGTACAACATCATCATCACACCGTACGTCCATGTGTGTAATGCTGCCTGACTGAGACATATCCCTGTTAACTACAACCTCTAGAAATAACGGTTGCGCATCACTCATGTCGTCAAACTGATGTGTAAATAACTCCTCTGACGGATCAAGTAAAGCTGCTGCGGTGCTAGTGTTGGTGGTGGTGGCAGGCGGGCAAGTGGTAGCATGAGAGGTGCCCGAAGCTAAGCTAGAGGAGGAGGACGGTGCGTCAAGGTTCTGAGTGGAAGCTGTAGTAGATTGGGTGCCTTGTGATAGCCAGTCAACTAAGTCCTCAGAACTTTGGGGGTTCAGGGTATGTGGCCTCTGAACAATGGCCATTCTAGGGCCAAAGGGAATCCCACCACCACGATGGTCCCTGCGGGATGGCCTTCCTCTGCCTGTAATTTTTTTGGTTAAATTTGCACAAGTGTCACACCTAATGTGATTTGCACTAGGGTGACACAATTTGCCCTGCAGGCAAAAAAAATGGCAACTGTGACGTGAACTGACAGTGACGACTGATTTTATTTAACAGCCAAAAAAGGTATTTTTTTTTTAATTTGCACAACTATCACACCTAATGTGATTTGCACTAGGGTGCCACAATTTGCCCTGCAGGCAAAAAAACTGGCAACTGGGACGTGAACTGACACTGACGACTGATTTTATTTAACAGCCAAAAAAGTATTTTTTTTTAATTTGCGCAACTGTCACACCTAATGTGATTTGCACTGGGGGGAAACAATTTGCCCTGCAGGAAAAAAAATGGCAACTATGACGTGAACTGACAGTGATGACTGATTTTATTTAACAGCCAAAAAAGTTTTTTTTTTTTTTAATTTGCACAACTGTCACGGCTAATGTGATTTGCACTAGGGTGACACAATTTGCCCTGCAGGCAAAAAAAAAAAACTGGCAACTGTGACGTGAACTGACAGTGACGACTGATTTTATTTAACAGCCAAAAAAGGTTTTTTTTTTTAATTTGCACAACTGTCACACCTAATGTGGTTTGCACTAGGGTGACACAATTTGCCCTGCAGGCAAAAAACTGGCAACTGTGAGTGAACTGACAGTGACGACTGATTTTATTTAACAGCCAAAAAAGATATTTTTTTATTTATTTGCACAACTGTCACACCTAATGTGATTTGCACTAGGGTGACACAATTTGCCCTGCAGGCAAAAAAACCACACCACCTAGCAGCAACCTAGCTATCGCTTTCCCTATACAGCAGGAGCAGTTTCTCTGAACCTCCACTTCCTAAGCCTGCAGCATGCTGAATGAGGCTAAAATGGCGTGCAAGAGGTAGGAGGGTCTGGAAGGGAGGGACTGCTGCTGATTGGCTGTAATGTGTCTGCTGACTCTGACTCACAGGGACAAAGTTTACTGCAATGTTAAAGTATAGGGGGCGGATCAAACTTCACATATGTTCGCCCGGCGATGTGAACGCGAACATGCTAAATTCGCAGGGAACTGTTTGCTGGCGAACAATTCGCGACATCTCTAGTCATGGATTGTTCTCAATCATCATCAGGAAAGGTGATGTCAATCTCAAAGGTTTTAAATGCCCAGACTCATCTGACCTTGCCCCAACAATCAGCACCATGGGTTCTTCTAAGCAGTTGACTAGAAATCTGAAACTGAAAATAGTTGATGCTCACAAAGCTGGAGAAGGTTATAAGAAGATAGCAAAATGTTTTCAGATGTCAATATCCTCTGTTCGGAATGTAATTACGAAATGGCAGTCATCAGAAACAGTGGAAGTTAAAGCAAGATCTGGAAGACCAAGAAAAATATCAGACCAGCTCGCAGGATTGTGAGAAAAACAATTCAAAACCCACGTTTGACTGCACAATCCCTCCAGAAAGATCTGACAGACACTGGAGTTGTGGTACACTATTCCACTATAAAGAGATACTTGTACAAATATGGTCTTCATGGAAGAGTCATCAGAAGAAAACCTCTTCTATGTCCTCACCACATAAATCAGCGCTTGAACTTTGCAAATGAACATATAGACAAGCCTGATGCATTTTGGAAACAAATGAGCAAAGGTACTTTTGGAGAAGAAGGGGAACAGAATTGAATGAAAAGAACCTCTGTCCAACTGTTAAGCATGGGGGTGGATCAATCATGCTTTGGGGTTGTATTGCAGCCAGTGGCACAGGGAACATCTCACGAGTAGAAGGAAAAATTGATTCTATAAAATGTCAGCAAATTTTGAACGCTAACTTGATGCCATCTGTGAAAAAGCTGAAGTTAAAGAGAGGATGGCTTCTACAAATGTATAAGGATCCTAAACACACCTCGAAATCCATGGGAGATTAAATCAAGAGACGTAAACTGAAGGTTTTGCCATGGCCTTCACAATCTCCTGACCTCAATATAATTGAAAATCTATGGATAGACCTTAAAAGAGCAGTGCGTGACAGACAGCCCAGAAATCTCAAAGAACTGGAAGACTTTTGTAAGGAAGAATGGACAAATATACCTCAAACAAGAATTGAAAGACTCTCGGCTGGCTACAAAAAGCGTTTATAAGCTGTGATACTTGCCAAAGGGGGCAGTACAAAATATTAACTCTGCAGGGGGCCCAAACTTTTGCAGACTCCATTTTTTTGCTTTCTGTTATTTTGAAAGTGTAAATGATGGAAATAATTTGTGGACACTGCAGACTATTTTTTTACAGGGTTTGCGGACAGCAAACAGAGGAATATTGCATATTTTGTTTTATTTGCAGGATTTGCGGACATTTGATATCAGACATATACATAAAGAAACATTGTATGTTCTTTTCCACAGGAATTATTAATATCCTCTTGTATATATTGAGTTCATATGCGTATATATAGTATATGGAGGTGGTCTTAATTGATCTATTAACATTGACCATTTGGTTAACGTGATTTGGACAAGCACACAGTGCCAACTATGTTGCATATTAACCTCCTTTATAAGGCTTATATTGTGGCAACCAAATGGGTATTGATATAATTGTGTGTTAAAAGGGTACTCCTTTAGCTTGCTGTCGGAGCTCCGCTTTCCAGCGTCCGGAAGTTATTGTTCCGAACTATGTGTGTGCGGGCTTCCATGTTCAGAGCCGCCCCCTCAACGAAAGTCTATGGGAAGGGGGTGTGACGTGTATGAGGACTTGAGAACCAAAATTGTGGAAAATCTGATCTCAAGGTCACAAATCCATCTCCAGAGATCCTCAGGAGAAGAAGCTAAGAAGGTAGAACCTGAGACCGCTTCTTAGCTTCTTCTCCTGCATATCGTTACGCTCGTGAGTCAGCGTGGAAAGCTGCTGCAGTCTTTCGGATTATACACCTTTGAGAGCATTGTGCCTTTCCAGCACAACTGTACTAAGTGAGCGAGTTTTTTTTTACAAATACTCCTTCACCTTTATTCCACATTGATTCCACACAGGAAACGCTCCGTGTTCTTTGATTTTATCTCCAGAGATCTAGATTTGCCTTTGTCCACAATGCACAACATTATCAAGAAATTTGCAACCCATGGCACTGTAGCTAATCTCCCTGGGTGTGGACGGAAGAGAAAAATTGATGAAAGGTGTCAACGCAGGATAAACCGGATGGTGGATAAGCAGCCCAAAACAAGTTCCAAAGTTGTCCTGCAGGCTAAGGGAGCATCAGTGTCAGTGCAAACTATCCATCGACATTTAAATGCAATGAAACACTATGGCAGGAGACCCAGGAGGACCCCACAGCTGTCACAGAGACTACATTTTGCCGAAATATACTTGAGTAAGCCAAAATCCTTCTGGGAAAACGTCTTGTGGACAGATGAGACCAAGATAGAGCTTTTCGGTAAAGTACATCATTCTACTGTTTACCGAAAATGGAATGAGGCCTACAAAGAAAAGAACACAGTACCTACAGTGATATGTGGTAGAGTTTCAATGATGTTTTGGAGTTGATCTGCTGCCTCTGGCACTGGGTGCCTTGAATGTGTGCAAGGCATCATGAAATCTGAGGATTACCAATGGATTTTGGATTGTACTGTACAGCCCAGTGTCAGAAAGCTGGGTTTGAGTCCGAGACATTGGGTCTTCCAGCAGGACAATAACCCCAAACATACGTCAAAAAGTACCCAGAAATGGATGGCAATAAAACTCTGGAGAGTTCTGAAGTGGACAACAATGAGTCCAGATCTAAGTCCCATTGAACACCTGTGGAGAGATCTTAAAGTTGCTGTTGGGAAAAGGTGCCCATCCAATAAGAGAGACCTGGAGCAGTTTGCAAAGGAAGAGTGGTCCAACATTCCGGTTGAGAGGTGTAAGAAGCTTATTGATGGTTATATGGTTATAGGAAGCGACTGATTTCAGTTAATTTTTCCAAAGGGTATGCAACCAAATATTAATTTAAGGGTGCCAATAATTGTGTTCAGCCCATTTTTGGAGTTTGGTGGGACATTATGTCCAATTTGCTTTTTTTCTCTCTTTTTTGGTTTAGTTCCAATACACACAAAGGGGAAAAAAACATGTGCATAGCAAAACATGTGTTACTGAAATCCATTTCTGTGAGATTTCATTTTCTAGAAAAATTTCGGAAGGTTAGGGTTGTCATCATTTTCTACAGCACCAGGTATTAATGCATTAATAAGGTGCATAAGTGTTACGCCGAGCGCTCCGGGTCCCCGCTCCTCCCCGGAGCGCTCGCAACATCCTCGCTACGGCAGCGCCCCGGTCAGATCCACTGACCGGGTGCGCTGCGATACCACCTCCAGCCGGGATGCGATTCGCGATGCGGGTGGCGCCCGCTCGCGATGCGCACCCCGGCTCCCGTACCTGACTCGCTCTCCGTCGATCCTGTCCCGGCGCGCGCGGCCCCGCTCCCTAGGGCGTGCGCGCGCTGGGTCTCTGCGATTTAAAGGGCCACTGCGCCACTGATTGGCGCAGTGGTTCTAATTAGTGTGTTCACCTGTGCACTCCCTATGTATACCTCACTTCCCCTGCACTCCCTCGCCGGATCTTGTTGCCATCGTGCCAGTGAAAGCGTTTCCTTGTGTGTTCCTAGCCTGTGTTCCAGACCTCCTGCCGTTGCCCCTGACTACGATCCTTGCTGCCTGCCCCGACCTTCTGCTACGTCCGACCTTGCTTTTGTCTACTCCCTTGTACCGCGCCTATCTTCAGCAGTCAGAGAGGTTGAGCCGTTGCTAGTGGATACGACCTGGTTGCTACCGCCGCAGCAAGACCATCCCGCTTTGCGGCGGGCTCTGGTGAACACCAGTAGTAACTTAGAACCGGTCCACTAGCACGGTCCACGCCAATCCCTCTCTGGCACAGAGGATCCACCTCCTGCCAGCCGGCATCGTGACAGTAGATCCGGCCATGGATCCCGCTGAAGTTCCTCTGCCAGTTGTCGCCGACCTCACCACGGTGGTCGCCCAGCAGTCACAACAGATAGCGCAACAAGGCCATCAGCTGTCTCAACTGACCGTGATGCTACAGCAGCTACTACCACAGCTTCAGCAATCATCTCCTCCGCCAGCTCCTGCACCTCCTCCGCAGCGAGTGGCCGCTTCAGGCCTACGACTATCCTTGCCGGATAAATTTGATGGGGACTCTAAGTTTTGCCGTGGCTTTCTTTCACAATGTTCCCTGCACTTGGAGATGATGTCGGACCAGTTTCCTACTGAAAGGTCTAAGGTGGCTTTCGTAGTCAGCCTTCTGTCTGGAAAAGCTCTGTCATGGGCCACACCGCTCTGGGACCGCAATGACCCCGTCACTGCCTCTGTACACTCCTTCTTCTCGGAAATTCGAAGTGTCTTTGAGGAACCTGCCCGAGCCTCTTCTGCTGAGACTGCCCTGCTGAACCTGGTCCAGGGTAATTCTTCCGTTGGCGAGTACGCCATACAATTCCGTACTCTTGCTTCCGAATTATCCTGGAATAATGAGGCCCTCTGCGCGACCTTTAAAAAAGGCCTATCCAGCAACATTAAAGATGTTCTGGCCGCACGAGAAATTCCTGATAACCTGCATGAACTCATTCATCTAGCCACTCGCATTGACATGCGTTTTTCCGAAAGGCGTCAGGAGCTCCGACAGGATATGGACTTTGTTCGCACGAGGCGTTTTTTCTCCCCGGCTCCTCTCTCCTCTGGTCCTCTGCAATCCGTTCCTGTGCCTCCCGCCGTGGAGGCTATGCAAGTTGACCGGTCTCGCTTGACACCACAAGAGAGGACACGACGCCGCATGGAGAATCTTTGCCTGTACTGTGCTGGTACCGAACACTTCCTGAAGGATTGTCCTATCCGTCCTCCCCGCCTGGAAAGACGTACGCTGACTCCGCACGAAGGTGAGACAGTTCTTGATGTCAACTCTGCTTCTCCACGCCTTACTGTGCCTGTGCGGATATCTGCCTCTACCTTCTCCTTCTCCACTAAGGCCTTCTTGGATTCCGGATCTGCAGGAAACTTTATTTTGGCCTCTCTCATCAACAGGTTCAACATCCCAGTGACCAGTCTCGCCAGACCCCTCTACATCAATTGCGTTAACAATGAAAGATTGGACTGTGCCGTGCGTTACCGCACGGAACCCCTTCTAATGTGCATCGGACCTCATCACGAAAAAATTGAGTTTTCGGTCCTCTCCAATTGCACTTCCGAAATTCTCCTTGGACTACCATGGCTTCAACGCCATTCCCCAACCCTTGATTGGTCCACAGGAGAGATCAAGAGCTGGGGTACCTCTTGTTTCAAAGACTGCCTTAAACCGGTTCCCAGTACTCCCTGCAGTGACCCTGTGGTTCCCCCTGTAACCGGTCTCCCTAAGGTCTATATGGACTATGCTGATGTATTTTGCAAAAAACAAGCTGAGACTTTACCTCCTCACAGGCCTTATGACTGTCCTATTGACCTCCTCCCGGGCACTACTCCACCCCGGGGCAGAATTTATCCTCTGTCCGCCCCAGAGACTCTTGCTATGTCTGAATACATCCAGGAAAATTTAAAAAAGGGGTTTATCCGCAAATCCTCCTCTCCTGCCGGAACTGGATTTTTCTTTGTGTCCAAGAAAGATGGCTCCCTACGTCCTTGCATTGACTACCGCGGACTTAATAAAATCACGGTAAAGAACCGCTACCCCCTACCTCTTATCTCTGAACTCTTTGATCGCCTCCAAGGTGCCCACATCTTTACCAAACTGGACTTAAGAGGTGCTTATAATCTCATCCGCATCAGGGAGGGGGACGAATGGAAAACTGCATTTAACACTAGAGATGGACACTTTGAGTATCTGGTCATGCCCTTTGGCCTGTGCAACGCCCCTGCCGTCTTCCAAGACTTTGTTAATGAAATTTTTCGTGATCTCTTATATTCCTGTGTTGTTGTGTATCTGGACGATATTCTGATTTTTTCTGCCAACTTAGAAGAACACCGCCAGCATGTCCGCATGGTTCTTCAGAGACTTCGAGACAATCAACTTTATGCCAAAATGGAGAAATGTCTGTTTGAATGTCAATCCCTTCCTTTCCTAGGATACTTGGTCTCTGGCCAGGGACTACAAATGGACCCAGATAAACTCTCTGCCGTCTTAGATTGGCCACGGCCCTCCGGACTCCGTGCTATCCAACGTTTTTTGGGGTTCGCCAATTATTACAGACAATTTATTCCACATTTTTCCACTATTGTGGCTCCTATCGTGGCTTTAACCAAGAAGAATGACAATCCTAAGTCCTGGTCTCCTCAAGCGGAAGACGCATTTAAACGGCTCAAGTCTGCCTTTTCTTCTGCTCCCGTGCTCTCCAGACCTGACCCATCTAAACCCTTCCTATTGGAGGTTGATGCCTCCTCAGTGGGAGCTGGAGCGGTCCTTCTACAAAAAAATTCTTCCGGGCATGCTGTTACTTGTGGTTTTTTTTCTAGGACCTTCTCTCCGGCGGAGAGGAACTACTCCATCGGGGATCGAGAGCTACTGGCCATTAAATTAGCACTTGAGGAATGGAGGCATCTGCTGGAGGGATCTAAATTTCCAGTTATTATTTACACCGATCACAAGAATCTCTCCTATCTCCAGTCTGCCCAAAGGCTGAATCCTCGCCAGGCCAGGTGGTCTCTGTTTTTTGCCCGTTTTAATTTTGAAATTCACTTTCGCCCTGCCGACAAGAACATTAGGGCCGATGCTCTCTCTCGTTCCTCGGATGCCTCGGAAGTAGAGCTCCCTCCGCAACACATCATTCCTCCTGACTGCCTGATCTCCTCTTCTCCAGCCTCCATCAGGCAAACTCCTTCAGGGAAGACCTTCGTCTCTCCACGCCAACGCCTCGGAATCCTCAAATGGGGTCACTCCTCCCACCTCGCAGGCCATGCGGGCATCAAAAAATCCTTGCAACTCATCTCTCGTTTCTATTGGTGGCTGACTCTGGAGACGGATGTTGTTGATTTTGTGCGGGCCTGCACTGTCTGTGCCCGGGATAAGACTCCTCGCCAGAAGCCTGCTGGTCTCCTTCATCCTTTGCCTATTCCCGAACAGCCTTGGTCTCTGATTGGTATGGACTTTATTACAGACTTACCCCCATCCCGTGGCAACACGGTTGTTTGGGTGGTCGTTGATCGATTTTCCAAGATGGCACATTTTATTCCTCTTCCTGGTCTTCCTTCAGCGCCTCAGTTGGCAAAACAATTTTTTGTACACATTTTTCGTCTTCACGGTTTGCCCACGCAGATCGTCTCGGATAGAGGCGTCCAATTCGTGTCAAAATTCTGGAGGGCTCTCTGTAAACAACTCAAGATTAAATTAAACTTTTCTTCTGCTTATCATCCTCAATCCAATGGGCAAGTAGAAAGAATTAACCAGGTCCTGGGTGACTATTTACGGCATTTTGTTTCCTCCCGCCAGGATGACTGGGCAGATCTTCTACCATGGGCCGAATTCTCGTACAACTTCAGAGTCTCTGAATCTTCTTCCAAATCCCCATTTTTCGTGGTGTACGGCCGTCACCCTCTTCCCCCCCTCCCTACTCCCTTGCCCTCTGGTTTGCCCGCTGTGGATGAAATAACTCGTGATCTTTCCACCATATGGAAAGAGACCCAAAATTCTCTCTTACAGGCTTCATCGCGCATGAAAAAGTTTGCCGATAAGAAAAGAAGAGCTCCCCCCATTTTTTCTCCCGGAGACAAGGTATGGCTCTCCGCTAAATAAGTCCGCTTCCGTGTCCCCAGCTACAAATTGGGACCACGCTATCTTGGTCCTTTCAAAATCTTGTGCCAAATTAATCCTGTCTCTTACAAACTTCTTCTTCCTCCTTCTCTTCGTATTCCTAATGCCTTTCATGTCTCTCTTCTTAAACCACTCATCATCAACCGTTTCTCTCCCAAACTTGTTTCTCCCACTCCTGTTTCCGGTTCTTCTGACATCTTTTCTGTAAAGGAGATACTGGCCTCCAAAAAGGTCAGAGGGAAAACTTTTTTTTTGGTTGACTGGGAGGGCTGTGGTCCTGAAGAGAGATCCTGGGAACCTGAGGACAATATCCTAGACAAAAGTCTGGTCCTCAGGTTCTCAGGCTCCAAGAAGAGGGGGAGACCCAAGGGGGGGGGTACTGTTACGCCGAGCGCTCCGGGTCCCCGCTCCTCCCCGGAGTGCTCGCAACATCCTCGCTACGGCAGCGCCCCGGTCAGATCCACTGACCGGGTGCGCTGCGATACCACCTCCAGCCGGGATGCGATTCGCGATGCGGGTGGCGCCCGCTTGCGATGCGCACCCCGGCTCCCGTACCTGACTCGCTCTCCGTCGATCCTGTCCCGGCGCGCGCGGCCCCGCTCCCTAGGGCGCGCGCGCGCCGGGTCTCTGCGATTTAAAGGGCCACTGCGCCACTGATTGGCGCAGTGGTTCTAATTAGTGTGTTCACCTGTGCACTCCCTATGTATACCTCACTTCCCCTGCACTCCCTCGCCGGATCTTGTTGCCATCGTGCCAGTGAAAGCGTTTCCTTGTGTGTTCCTAGCCTGTGTTCCAGACCTCCTGCCGTTGCCCCTGACTACGATCCTTGCTGCCTGCCCCGACCTTCTGCTACGTCCGACCTTGCTTTTGTCTACTCCCTTGTACCGCGCCTATCTTCAGCAGTCAGAGAGGTTGAGCCTTTCCTAGTGGATACGACCTGGTTGCTACCGCCGCAGCAAGACCATCCCGCTTTGCGGCGGGCTCTGGTGAACACCAGTAGTAACTTAGAACCGGTCCACTAGCACGGTCCACGCCAATCCCTCTCTGGCACAGAGGATCCACCTCCTGCCAGCCGGCATCGTGACAATAAGGTACATAAGGAAGTTATGAAAACATGACTTGTTCCCACCAGAGGAACTTTCCAGCTAAATATATAGCTAAATACTCATTTTAGGCCTATATGAGTAAAAGCACTGTTATGCCAAAAGCTTTGATAGGGGAGGGCTGGGTGGGGCTGCTGAGCTGCATGGTCGCACGCTAGAGGAGCTCCTCACTTCAGCCCACTAAAGTGACTTTTCCACAGCGAAATACCGGCTCTTTGTTACACCTGAACCTACCGTAACATCACTGAATATGCCCGTGAAAAGCGGAAAGCATATCAAGCACACTCTGCTGCAAAAATTGCCGAAAAAAAGTGAATATTCATACTTTCAAATATATAGTGAATATATTTGCAAATATGCGTTATTCGCGATAAAAATTTGAAATGTGAATATTCGCGCCCAAGACTATAGATGACTAGCAAGGGTCATATCAGGCACAAGGACACAGGGGGGGGGGCAGTTTAAGGTTGCGTCATTTCCATTTTTATGGGTGGTAAGGACCTGGGCAGAGATGTTATTACCACAAGTTTTGCAAATTTAACACACAAAGAAATGGAAAATAGGATAAGGGCAGTAAGGCTTTCTATTGGATTGTGGCTGTGTCAGAAAGTGGCTATAGGTAAATAAAAGCGCAACTGTCATGAAATGTTAGTGTAATAACCTGCACACAGCCTTTGTACTGTGTGCAGGTGTTGTGTACAGCAATTATTTTACCTCATATTTGCAGGCTTTCGTGACGCAAAAAAGTGCTTTTAATCAAAGCCACTGACAGTCGGATAGGCGTGGTGTGAGGTACGCGATGCCCTGCCGCCACCACGCCCACCCACACGCCCACTTTGTATCTCAGTGCTAGGATCACTGTGTGATTGGCACACAGGTCCCAGCGCATGCGCCCTTCAACTAATGTAACGTGCGTGATGCTGCGTGTCATCCAGCAATCGCTCGCTCCTCCAACGAGCGCTCACTCCCTGCACCTAGCCTTGTGCAGGCGCACTGAGGAGGACGACGGCGGCGGCAGCGAGCGCTTGCTGGATGACACACAGTGCCGCGCACGTTACAGTAGTTGAAGGGCACATGAGCTGGGACCTGTGTGTCAATCACACAGCGGTCCCAGCACTGAGATACAAAGTGGGCGTGTGGGTGGGCGTGGTGGCGGCAGGGCATCGTGTACCTCGCACCACGCCTATCTGACCGTCAGTGGCTTTGATTAAAAGCACTTTTTAGCTTCACGAAAGCCTGCAAATATGAGGTAAAATAATTGCTGTACACAACACCTGCACACAGTACAAAGGCTGTGTGCAGGTTATTACACTAAAATTTCATGACAGTTGCACTTTAACCTTCATCTACACCATGGACAGTAGCCCAGCATGTTTATGCTACAGTAATAATCATTTAGACTATAGCAATGTTAAACACTATGTGATGGAAAATGCAGTCGGAAGGTGATCATCAAGAGCTGACAGAATTTGGGCACCCTTATCAATGTAACACTTTGTTTTCTAAAGAGGACATCTGAGTTATGACTCAAAATAACAAAGTATAATAGTTTTCTGAGCCAAACACTAAAAGTTGGGGTCCCGCCTAAAAACGGTTTGACCACTCATGCTCACAAAAACTAGGTGGCAATTACAACTGACGCACACAGTTGATAGATCATTTTTGGACCATAGTTTTCATTTCTAATAGTTAATACTAGAAGTATTACCTAAAATATACTAAGGCCATTTATAGCTAAAACTAGAAATAAAAATAGCAAAAATAGATTAAAATTCTGTATGAGCTATTTAAGGACTTTCCTAGAAATGTCTCCAGTGACTCATTCCTATTTCATTAGTTCCCCGGCTGCTGGAGTCTGCCATCTGCTGGGGAGGCTACATTAGTATTTGTACTACTACCCCCATCATGGAACAGAGTCTGTTCCATGTTGGGAGTAGTAGTACAGGGGCTGAAGGATTGATCACACAAGGTCTCAATTATGACACCCGATGCGATCAGCAGTTATAAAGCAGGGGAGCGAGCGGCATGCTGTGCTACTCTGCGATGTATATACTGTTTAAACTTTCATTTTTATATCCCCCGCCGGGAGCCCTGTATGGCCGGCACCGAGGAGCCATTCAGGGCTCCCAGCAGGGTTTTTAAACTACTACTGTGTTAACCCTAAATGTATGCCCCTGTGCATATTTATAATAATTTATTGGCCCCAGTGTGCATACGTTTATTCCCCCCACCTTGTCTATATCCCCCGTGTCCATATGCCCCCCAGTGGTCTTATTCCCCATCTGCCTGCTGCTTCTCATCTTCTAGGAATAATGCAAGAAAAAGACAGACCAAAAAGGTTAGGGAGAAAAAAAATAAGTGTGTGATAACAAAAAATCAATAATGTACCACTGTAACACCCTCCCTATACGTATTAAACCCGTAAATGTGACTCAAAACTAAACATAGCAAAAAGAAAGCAAAAAAGCTCCAAAAAGAGTCACTTTAATGAAAAGGTAAAAACAAATTTTATTGGTATGCACTAAAATTAGATACACACAAAGAGGAAGACAATGCATCACAAAAAACGGCACCACCGGATATCCTGCAGGGGAGATGGTGGTAAGGGGATATTGCACATAAATCCGTAATCAAACAGTACATATAAATATAGATATAAGCACCATTATGAATAAAAGTAGTATATATACAAACAGTATAAGAAGTACAACACTGTTGGTCAATAAGGTGCTATATATTGCATAGTATAGACGATCTATACAACAGAAATAGAATATATAGTAGTGCAAATAATGCTGGCAAGATACCCACAACAGATATAGTGATCACTAAGAAAATGCAGGAACCGGGGTGCCGCCACTCCAACGCGCGTTTCGGCATGCTGACCTTCGGGCCCCCGGCGGGGGATTTAAAAATGAAAGTTTAAACAATATATACATCTCAGAGTAGCGCAGCATGCCGCTCGCTCCCCTACTTTATAACTACTGATTGCATCGGGTGTCAGAATTGAGACCCGGTGTGATCAATCCTTCAGCCCTTGTACCACTACCCCCAACATGGAACAGACTCTGTTCCATGATGGAGGTAGTAGTAGAAACACTAATGTAGCCTCCCCAGCAGATGGCAGACTCCAGCAGCAGAGGAACTACTACTCCCATCATGGAAACTAGCCTTTTCCATGATGAGAGTAGTAGTAATCCCTCAGCACTGCAGGAGTCTGCTCAGAAGTAAGTCAGTTGCTAAGGACGCTGCACAGCAAGGAACAGACATGCGCACAACAAGTAAGAGGATAGGTGCTGCGGAACCGTTCTGAACAGCTATTGGCTGATCATTAGCCAATGACTGCCACAACTGATGGCTCAGTAAAAAAAATATGTGCAAATGTGATTACCATATTCATGAGGGGCAGGGCAGAGCGGCAGCTGGGAGGAGGTGCAGCAGATAATGTCACAGCTAAGTAAGTGACGTGGCGCTCACAACAGGGCCGACATGAAGTAGGCTAGAGGAATCGCCAGTCACCAGAATCCCAAACTAAGAGGTCACAAAAGAAGAGCTACAAAGACAATAGACCATCTAAAATGTGCAGGTAAGCACAACTCCCTGCAAGGCACAATATACATGAAAACCCTCAGTAGTGGAGTAACCACTTATCATGTTTCGAACACACTGGCGTCTGTGTCTGTTGCGTCATAAGAAAAAATATATGTTTATGATGTCTGTTGGGTTTGCTAGACTGAACAATAGGTGTCCACTTTATGTAAATTCTTCCAAATGCTATTAAGGTACAAAAAATAAAATAAAAATGTCTCCACAAAGATTAGACCACACTAAATCTTTACTCAAAACTCTGAAAGTGTCTGAGAACTGGTGTCATCTGTTGTGTGAAGCCAACTTATAAAACTTTATTTATCTTCTCTTTATATGACAATGAAGCAATCTCTCCTGTTTATTTTTTTAATGGCTGCCAAAAAACAAAAAAAGTAGAAATAAATAAAGTCCAAGTCTTCAGGCAGATTTATATATCCAGGGTGTATTTAATTTATTTTATACATTACAAAGCTGCTCTAAGCATAGAGTTTATTGGCATAGATCGTCTACAATTATCGTTTATGTCCTTTTTAGTTTTGTTGTGCAAAATACTACGGGGCCAAATAATCTCGTTCTGTGCAAAAGCGGAAAACATTTCTTTTTATAAATATTGGGCTTCATGAAGATTTCAAACGCAACCTAAGGCCCCTTTCACACTACAAAATTACTCCGTTTTAAAGATCCGTATGAAATTCCGTCTGAAAATCAGCTGTAAAACGGCAGTTACAAAATCCTATTAGAAAATCCCATTATAGTCTATGGCATTTTTCTAATAGCCGTTTTAACTCGTTATAGCCCATTATTAATAACGCCCGTTATTTTGTGACGGACGATAGTAACAGGAGATTTTCTTTTAAAATTAGAAGGGGTGTGTGCGAGACAAGGGGTGTGTGCTCAAGAAGGGGTGTGTGCGAGACAAGCACTGAGCTCGCCCTCACTCACCAGTGATTCACTTCCTCCCTGAGTCTGCTGTGCTTTGCTGTATGTTGTCAATCCAATCACTACTCTGTAACACCATCTACTCTGTTTTTAGACAGGAGTCTGATAGACAGGACAGGAGAGAGCACAGTGGAGTGCTAGTCCCACCCTCACTTACTGGACTTTGTCCCTGCCTATGCTTCAGCTGGGACAAAGATAATGTTGCAGCCTGACAGGATTATGTTCTGGATGATATGGAGACAACTAGTGGACTTTTTTTCAAGCAAATTTCTAGTTCAAAACTAGGAGGATTTAACTAAGTATTATGGGCATTATTAGGGGGGATTTATCAGTGCTAATACCACATTTTCTTGTGTAAAACATTGCAACTTCTTGTCCAAAAATTTGCAACTTTTCAGCCCCTTTACACCAGGCTCACCACTTTTGGGAAAGTAGGTGGAGCTACACAGCAAGGGCATGGGTGGGACTAATGTGGCCCTCCACATTTACTATAATTTATACTAGAAATTGTTGTAAAGTAATGTGGCTCAGAGTGGGAAAAGTTGCAAATTTGTGTGCAAAAAGGTGACTTTTTGCATTTACTCCTCCTCCACCCCTCCCCAAAGCCATTCAAAGTCTACAGAGTCTAAGAAGCACTGAGAAGTGCTGAAACAAAATAGCACAGCTGAATACCTTTGTCCCTTTATTTTAGCACTAAGTGGGGGTCTTCGCACCTTGATCTCCACTGATCAAAACTTCTGTCAAAAGTGTTTTTTTATTTATTCTATAGCTACTCTTTGGGTAAAGCTTAGGGGTCTGAGGGGGAGGTGCATGACACTTCAGCATTTGCCCAGGGTGGAGGTACACACCAACATCCATAGTCTTAGTTATGCTATATATGTAAATCAGGGATACAAAAGTGAAATAAATCACACGTCAAAGTAATTCTAGAAAATCCCATTTTTTGTTTTGAACTAGGAGGAGCCAAAATGTATTGCCTTCAACAAGTTCTGCACATTTAAAGGACAGTATAAAATCCCTTCTGGCAGTATCCGTTCTTCCTTATAAATGTCTGGAATTTTACTATTTGCGATTAAAATTTTGTAAAAATTGGATCATTTCCAATATTAGTTACATGAAGTTAAGAAATATGGAAGTAGATGCATTGACAAAAAACAACAGTGGTACCACCAGCTTCATGGACATAAATTATCCCCGTCCTTCTACTATAGCAGTGGGATTGACCTCGAGGTTCAAGTTAAATGCATTCAGTTCAATTAAAACTGGGAAATGGAGATTTTCATCAGGAGAGTATTAGTTTTTTTGCCCTTAGCAGAAAGCAATAAATTAATAATAACTGTAGTGGTATGCACTAAATGCAGTGTCCGGCTAGAAGTATGTGCACACTATCTCTGGACCTTTTATCAATTTACCAATTAAGACATTTTTTAAGAGTGTTACAGATAATGAAATATGGAAGGCGGGCCCACCACAGAGATAGCTCACCTGCTTCATGGCAAAATATCAAATACAGATCTCATGTCGATTGCACAATATACTATTATAATAAAACAATGCAAAATAGTTAAAGCATACCTGTCATATCAAAGAAAAAAATATGTTACTGACTAGGTCATGCAGATTCTTTACATGTCTTTTTTATGTGTCTAGCTTCTGTATTCAGCTCACAAATCCCTCTGTTCTGCTGCTTACTCATTCTGACATCCACTGCTCAAGAAGGGGTGTGTGCGAGACAAGCACTGAGCTCGCCCTCACTCACCAGTGATTCACTTCCTCCCTGAGTCTGCTGTGCTTTGCTGTATGTTGTCAATCCAATCACTACTCTGTAACACCATCTACTCTGTTTTTAGACAGGAGTCTGATAGACAGGACAGGAGAGAGCACAGTGGAGTGCTAGTCCCACCCTCACTTACTGGACTTTGTCCCTGCCTATGCTTCAGCTGGGACAAAGATAATGCTGCAGCCTGACAGGATTATGTTCTGGATGATATGGAGACAACTAGTGGACTTTTTCATAAGCCATGTTTTCTATAAAAAGGAAATATCATTTTTTATGAAGTATATAATAAAGGTTAATGTGTTGCTAAGATGTACAACATATAAAAAGTTTTGGTTCTGACAGGGCCCATGTGGTGGCCCAGTGCAGGAGTTGTCATCCTGTACACCTGCCCGTCCTGTGTGGCGGCTACCCTTTAAGTGTTCCCCTGGGTCCACATCCCTCCTCAGGACTTTAAAGTGTTAAATGCTCTTATGTTATATGATGGTTAATCTTTTGAGGCGTTTTTCTCTTTAAATACTGTTGCTAAGACCACTGTTACCAAGGAAGGTGCAAGTAAACAGGTGACTTGTTGGTAACCTATGAAATTCCTCCAAATTGCTCTCATATATATCTGGGAGGAGTTGTCTAGTCAGTTCAGTTTTCTGCTGAGGTACAGTCAAGTGAAGACCTGAGAGTTGTCTGGTGTTCCTAAGGGAAGCAAAGGCCTGATCACGCAGCCATGCAGCTACTACCAGTAACCTCTGCAGGTAAAGGTCAAAGCCAGGCGGTAAGCACAAATACAGGGGACAAGTCTAGTCAAGATAGTCAGGTCTGTCAAGTCACTAAAGTCTGTGTGGGTTGCATAATTCCTTTCAAGTCCACTACAAGTCCCAGCGAGCCAAAAAGCTACCTAAAGTTCACTGAGCATCTCCTTGGGCCTGAACTGAGCTGTAAAGCCTCAGTAAAGTGCCATTGTTCCATAAACTTGCATCGGAGTGATTATTTACCCCGCGCCTGGCCCAGAAACAGGCGGCCATACCTCGGGTGGTTTAGAGGATAACCACACCCTGGTGTCACAAAAAAAGGGTCAATACCATCTGCACAGAGGGTTAATAACATCTGCCCTTACCAACACCCTCACCACACCCATTTATGGGGAATGTAATACAAATTGATTATAGGTGTAAGAAAATGTTAATGAGAAATGGAACCGAGAAACAGACACAACACCAATTTATGGCTTTTCTGAATTTCCTCCTATCAAGGAGTTATTGACTAATATTGGAACCGTTGGAGCTGTTTTTTAAGAACTTGTGCTGCCTATATCACTATTGACAGATTAAAATATGGACCCAATTGATCCAAGTCACTTTATAATTTGGTATGATGTATGCTGGATCTGATGATATTTGATGTTGTGGGCATAGTCTGGGGGGCAGATTTATCAAAACCTATCCAGAGGAAAAGTTATTGAGCTGCCCATAGCAACCAATCAGATTTCCTCTTTCATTTTTGAAGAGGCCTCAGAAAAATGAAAGAAACGATCTGATTGGTTGCTATGGGCAACTCAGCAACTTTTCCTCTGGACAGGTTTTTATAAATCTCCCCCATGGGTGTCCTGGGGTTAATACCTAAGAGTTTGTGATGGGTAAAGGGGTCCATTTAACTCATTCATTACTGTCCCATGCTCATCTGTCTCTCGCCTGTGTCTTCTGGACACGGGAAGCTGCGATAGATTGACGAAATACCCAAGTGTGGACTGGAGGTGCTCATAGTGTGACTGAATTATGAATGGCATTTCTACCTCACTGTGACTTATGGGCCCTATGATTTATATTTTTTCTTCTGTGTTATACATTCTTTACATGAAGAAACCTGTTCCCATTATGTGAATGTGTTGAGATGGTTGATGCAGTGTCCACTCATTGCACAGTGCATACGTCGGCATGCTTCTATCCGTTCCCATGACACTGATCACGCTTCCTGCTGATTGGCTAGAACACAGCTCCGACACAGTTCTGGTATACACAGAGGAGTATAAGTGCCTGCGCTGTTGGTATTACTTCACGCTGGAGATCGGCAAATTAAAGGGATACTCCCCTGGGAAATTTTTTTTTTTACTCAACTGGTGCCAGAAAGTTAAACATATTTGTAAATTACTTCTATTTAAAAATCTTAATCCTTCCAGTTCTTATCAGCTGCTATATGCTCCACAGGAAGTTCTTTTATTTTTTAATTTATTTTCTGTCTGACCACAGTGCTCTCTTCTGACAACCCTGTCCATGTCAGGAACTGTCCAGAGCAGGAGAGGTTTGCTATGGGGATTTCCTCCTGCTCTGGACAGTTCCTGACATGGACAGAGGTGTCAGCAGAGAGCACTGGGGTCAGACAGAAAATTCCTCTGTAGTATACAGCAGCTGATAAGTACTGGAAGGATTAAGATTTTTAAATAAAAATAATTTACAAATCTGTTTAACTTTCTGGCACCATTTGATAAAAAAAATATATATATTTTCCAGTGGAGTACCCATTTAGCGTGTAATCATTTATCAATTATGGACTGTTTATGCTTGATCATTTGAGATATGAGTTATGCATATTACATTTATTTCTTACATTATATTTGTATATTTTTGGATTAATTCTGTAATGTATATATAGTTATTAATGGCCAGTGATTTGTCACACTTGCACATTTGAGAAAGGCAGCATGAGGCTGTTAGAACTCTCCTGTAAACACTACTTAACATGGTATAAACTTCACTCCTGCTTTGCTGGAACTTCTGTGTGCTGTGTTTTTTTCTCTGATATTTGATGCAAAGGTCCCTTCCCAGAGCCTATATACCTACGTACACCACCATTTTGTTTGCTCTTTGTGGATTGATGTGCTACTTTTCTGGAAATATTCTGTCTGGAAATAACTCCAGGGGGGAGATTTATCAAAACCTGTGTTAAGGAGGAGTGGTGCAGTTGTCCATAGCAACCAATCTGATCGCTTGTTTCATTTTTCACAGGCCTCTTAAAAAATGAAAGAAGCAAATCTGATTGGTTGCTATGGGCAACTGCACCACTCTTGCTTTACACAGGTTTTATAAATCTGCCCCCTTGTCTTTTGTAAAAAGAGCGTTGAGGGCATTGTCTGTGACCTATGAAAAAGTCACTGTGCAAGGAGAAAATCAAAAGAATCAGGAAGACAGCACCAGAGATGTGTGTATCCCCCAGGTACTGTTCCACAAAAAATGGACTCTCACCTGGGAGAAGTGTGTATGAGCCTGTCACCCATACAATGGGATAATATTCGAGGAGGAGGATGCTCTGCTGGTTCTCTATAAAGATTTCTTATTTTCAGAGTTTAGACATATACAATATAAGAACTGCCTTCTGGATCTCCAGATAGAAGTGCTTTTTAACTGTCTTTATTAAAGTTCAATAGCATACAGAACAATAATAACATAACAAGGCACAATCTGATTAAGAAGAAACTCACCCCTGAAATGCGTTATTGTTTTGCATGCTTTTGAACTTCAATAAAGACATGTTAATTGGCACCACCTCTTCTTTATGGAGATCGATAGGGCAGTGCATGGAGAGGATTTCCTCTCCTTGAGAAGTGACCTGCCTTCCGAAAGGACTAACTGTGACCTGTTAGGCTAGGTTCACACTACGGAATTTCCACCTGCAATTCCGCTTTGAAATTGCAGGCAGAAATTCCACTTGCTAAAATGTATAGTGTAGTGAATGGTTTTCCTTTCAGGAATTCACACTTCGGAATTTGTGCAGCGGAATTTATGAACGGAAAATCAGCTTGGAAATTTCCGCCTGAAGAATGCCGTTGCTCATTCTTCAGGCGGAAATACTCGCGGAACACATTGCAGTCTATTGGAAATTTTCTGCCCGGAGATTCCGTAGTGTGAACCTAGCCTTATACTTGCCTATACATCAGCAGTAGATTTTGTGCCTCCTTGCACAACAGTACAAGTTGAGCCTAATACCTATCTAGTTATGCCCATACAAATAGTACTCAGACATGGAGCGCCTATCTATTTTCTACATAACCTGGTAAACTCAACTTATTTGTATCAAAAATATTAATATGGCTAAAGTTCACACGTTTCATGTTTTCTTGTACTATCCTGCAACTTTCGTTGATATTATTAAGGGAAAAGTATCACTAGAAATGAGTCAATATATTAATGTGTAAACTAGACCAGCATTTTCCCTGTTTTCAAATTTGATATGAACAATCCCAAACTTGATATTAACACAAGCAATAATGTATATAAATTGTATATTGTATAGAATTATATATGACCATTAATGTGTTTCTTGTTCCTTACGTGATGCTGAGCACTGGATTATTATCTTTTGGCTGATAAGTTTATTTTTATTATTTTTAGACATAACATAAATCTGCTGTGCTCTCAGCATTGTATACAATTGTGTCTAGAAGGAACCATTGTGTCTTAAATCCCAAGGTAAAGCTCCTTCTGATCAGATAATGATGGTTAAAGGGAGCTGAATACAACCCTATAATATGAAAATATGAAGAGAAACCTTACAATACAGCATGTAGGGCAATCCCTTTCTGTAAATACATTACATTACATATCTTGCTGAGTTTCCGCATATCATCCAGAGCTTTATTCAAAATTCTGCTAGTTGTTTAGATATATTTTATGGTATTGCAGACATATATTTCTACTAGTTTAGCTGAGCGCTCATAATTCAGAGGGAGACTGAACCACCTACCCAGGAGACAAAGCCACAGAGAAAGCTCTACACAGGCAGGAATGATGAAAGATTTCAGCTCTGAAGCCTGCTATATAATTAATGCAACTCTAGATTATAATATAGGGATCAGGGCAATATTAGTAATGCAATATATTAGAATATAAATTGTTAAATATTTAGGGACCTGTTGTCATTTGGTCATAGATAGGTCTAGATAAATGAGTAGGGTTGTGTCTGTAAAACAATTGTTCATCCGACAGTTGTTTGTTCTATGGTTGTTCAACCATCAATCTACTTTTATCTATTTATGGCCACCATAAATACATATGCAAACACTGCCCTCATATTTATCCAATCTACAGTCTTCTGTTTGTTTCTTAAAAGTCACTAAGCTTTTCTCCTATCCATTGTTATTAAGGCAATGAACATAATAAATAAGGAACCAAATTTTGGACCCTAAGGCATACCGCTACACAATTTATTAATGTAGAACTGTCTTAACATTGCCTGAGAAAAAATAAATCAAAATAAAATGTTAAAACTTGAATAGTTGAACACCCCTGTTATCATTTTGGTCCTTTAGGATTTTGACAATGAAATTAACTATTGTATTGGCAGTATAACCAAATAGAGAAATGTCACGGAATGTTTCCAATTGTCCAGTTTGTGACCAGATTTAGGCGCTTAACTGTGTATGAGGTTGCTGGGGCTAGGGGTTGCATGGGGTACCAACAATCCCCCCTGTACAAACAAGCCCCCTCCAGTGTATTTATAAACACAAACTGCTGCAAAACAAATCTGAAAGGAAACCTAGCTTGATCTCTGACCATATTCCCTGTGATGCATAGTTTAAACAGATTGTCCCATTAAGAAAAATAGGTCTAAACTGATGCATTATGTAAAATGAAACATATTTCCTATGTCCAGATATTACTAATAATGTCCTGTTTGAGAGATATAAGCGTACTTATCCCATTGTACCTGCATTCTTTTGATAACTGTTGCCCTTGGTTATAACCCACTGAGGTTAAACACTTCTCCTGAAGGGGATAACAGTTGGCCTCCACTGTGCATATAAGCAAGGGGGATTGTGGGAAAGGGTGTGTTCTGTTGCCTGGGGTGACAGTTGAAAGAGGAAGGAAGAAAGTGATCAGATCTATGTGGGAGAAGTACAGTACAGGGATGTAGGTTACTTCACTTAAAATAGCACGTTTGTCTTTCTTTACATATATGTATGTGATGTGTATCTGATTTTGCCAACTTTGCTTTGTGGGACAACCCCTTTAAGCATACTGCTAGAAATAGAAATGGGAGAATCATATGTCCAATTCTAACAGAGTATTTGGATATGGAAGATGGAATTTCGGTTGATGTTGAGAAGGACACAATTGAAGGAGTTAAATTCAAAAGGAAGTCAAACATTTTAGTGATTAAGGAAGGACCTTGTTCTTCCAGATAACATTCCACACCTATCCTTTCATGTTTCCAGCCAAGAAATTGTTTTCAAAATCTACTTTGGAATTGGCAAAAAAACACCAATTTTTTTTCTACTTTTGCATAGCTGCATTCTATCACCATGATCCAGACAATTTTATACATGACTTTATGGCTGACCGCTAAAATCTCATGCTTTTACTTTCAACAGGCTCTTATTTAATACGCCTGCAAGGACTTCTTATCTCAAGTAGAGAAACATTAAATGCAAGATGACCACCTGGACATAAACTTTTTCTCAAAAGTTTCTTTTATCCTGAAGTTTACACATTCTAGAGGACATTATTCAGTTTTCCCGCTATCTACAGTACAAATATGACAACGGAACAAGAAGTCTTATATGAGAGCGGAAAGATGTATGAATTCTTGTGACCTAAGAGGACATCACAACAGCTTACTGTTTTTACATGGCTGTAGTATCCCAGGACTGCAATGTGTGTATTTCTTAGTATAATTAATCAAAGCTAAGGAACTAACAAAAACAGAGTGGGTGCGGGATCATTTATATGTGACCAACAGAGTTCCCATGAAAGAAATTAGCTTCATGCTACAATGACACTTACTTATTTATTAATTGTTTTACTTAGTTAATTTTATTTATTTTTAACTTTTTTAATTTAAATTTGATTTTTTATCAGTTTAAACCAAAGGCTGTTTATCAGCTAATTACTTTTATTTGAATTAGTCTTTCACATTTTTACTAATTGGATATTAAAGTATTTTCATTATGATTTGCAAATGTTTATTGTTTAACTATAACAATTCAAAATATTTTTATTTATCTCATTAGAGAGAAACATTTCATCATAAAATACAGACATTACACAAATAGTTACAATCATAATTAATACATTACTTACATTTATATATGTACATAATGCATAAATTATCATTTACATTTCCTAGAACATATACAGTTCTTATACATTTACATTTTATACATATCCTAGAACAATTGTGTATAATCTACTACAAATAATAAAAATAACTATTACTTAGTTTTGTCCATTAATACACATGTATTAAAGTTTTACATTTTATTTATTTGTAAACCACAGCCAACATAAATTAAGAAATTAAAAATACAGAAAAATAGCACTGGTAATTTAAATGGTTACAGGTAAATATATTTGCTTTATTGATTTAATTTATTATCATTGTAAGACATAATTTTGCACTTAAAAAAATGGAATTACGATTTTAGAAATTCAGCCTCATAATATTGTGAATACAGTATATGACCCTTTTATCATTTAGTTCCCTTTTCAAAGAAAGGCTTTAATGACAATAAATAAAAAAATAAAACATTTAACAGTTTAATGTTTTCAGGCATCTTTTATTTAAAACATATGCATCTGTATAATTGCAGTAAATTTGCATCAATTTTTGCTAAATGAATGTGCTCTATGTAAGTCTATGAAAAAATGTTTATCTGAGCGCATAGTATATAAAAAAAACATGTATTTTATGCATTCGTAAAAATAAGTGTTATTTTTACGAATGCAAAAAATAAGTCCTATTTTTGGTGGATTTAGGCACAGATTTTTTAAAACAGCATTTTTGACACAATGGCTCAGATTTACTATTGTTGTAGCTTTCTTTCCATTTTTAGATTCTATCTGACTGGATTTTTGTCTCCAAACTTACTAATTTGGTGCATTTCTTGAGAAAACTGTGGTGCACTAATAAATAGTGGGGCATTTTACTTTAATCAGGTTTAAACCATTAACAGAAAAATATTATAGGTAGATTTCAATGTTGAATATGTGTTAAATTCCATGTGAAAATCAGATTTCCTATTGAAAATTCAGCAGAATTCTGGCATTATTTGTGCCAAAAAACCTGGCTTACATTACTTGCTTTATATTTATTATGGTGTTTGGACAATTTTTTGGCTATGTTCGCACAGTGTAAACCTAAAAGCAAAATGGGGGAGATTTATCAAATCATGTGCAGAGGAAAACTTGCTCAGTTGCCCATAGCAACCAATCAGATCGCTTCTTTCATTTTTAGTAAGGCCTGTCAAAGTGAAAGAAGCGATCTGATTGGTTGCTATTGGCAAATCAGCAACTTTTGCTCTGGACAGGTTTTGATAAATCTCCCCCAATACGGCCATAAAATAACTAAAATTCTACAGTTTTTTTTTTAAATAATAATGTGCACAATGAATGTCTATGGAAAAGTGCCTGTCACACAGTTTCAAAAAATGGCTGTAACTGAAATTAAGGCCTATTTTTAAACAGTGCAGCCGCCTTTATATAGATTTTCATTATGCACATTATTAGATTAAAAAATATGGTCCTATTTTATTCTTATTTTATGGGCATTTTTGCTTTTAATTTGAGGCTGGGTTCACATATATCAGTCGTCTGGCACAGTTTCCCTCCAGCATGCACCGAAGGGAAACTGAAGCTAGAACTGATCCCATTCATTTGAATGGGACAGTTCACAATCATCCAGCGTCTCAATTTTGACGCTGGATGGTTGGACTCGCCGGACGGCACCGGACAGGGTAATGCAACTTGCTGTGTTTTACTGTCCGCTATGCAGAAACATTGGACACCAGATGTCATACAACTGATGACAACTTGTCATCAGTTGTGGCATCAGTTGCATCTAGATTTACTCTGAATTCACCTATGCCGAATGCGGGACATATGAGCCTTACACTGTGTGAATATCCCCTTAGGCACTTTTGTGTGTCACTCAAAAGAGTATGCAGCCTAGTGAAAAGAGGGTGTGGCATATGTGCCAATAATTGCACCAAAATTGTGGTGTAACATTTTGGAGTAAAGTAAACCAATTAATAGTTAGCCATTAGACTAGACTAAGATGCTCTATATAAAAACAGCCTGAGCCACTGTGATACATCTGGTACATTTGGGGATTGTCTAGTCTAAGTTTTCACTGTATATGAATGAGTAAATCTGAGAGAATTAGTAAATCTGAGCTAGTCTAAACAAGTTATGAGGGTCATTCTCTTAATTATTTGTTATATTTTATAAAGGTCCTAAAAATGTATGGGTATTTAATGAAAAAATTAGGAAAGTACTCAGAAAAATATGATCATCCAATCAATATGTACTTACTATTTTCCAATATCACCCCAACATTAATCAGAGTTGATTTTTGAATGCTTGACATTTTCTTTTATTTAATGGCATTTTGGATTTAAAGAAACTTGTGTTCTAAAATCTACATCTAGTAAATCATTTACATGATTTATAAAATCAAACATCATGTATTATAGTCTTTATTTGTGGCCTTAAATATTTTATGATCCCAATGCTTCTTATTATAAAAAAAGAAATAAAAAATAATAATAGAATAATTAATCTGTATTAAAAAAAATCTCCTTTATTTTCAGTCTAAAGCCCTTATTCAGGTCTATGTGTCTCTTTGGTTACAGACTACAAACACATGCTTTGTAGTCTTACTCTGCAGTCATTCTTGTTTCCATCTGTCACTTTAAGCAATTAGAGGACAAACTGAAGGGAGTATCATTTAAGATTTGACTACTCCCTTTCTTTTTTTATATGTTGTAAAATTACACTATTTTGTATTTTTTGTATATTTATATCTTGTTTAAAATAGAAATGTTGGTGAATATATTTGTGGTTTCCTAATAACAATTAGAATGGAAATAAAGTAAATATTCCAAATATGATAATATAGTTTGGAAATACTAATCTGTGGCCCTAGTATGTGGTTACACTAAATTCTTCACTTAATAGTACAGTCTGACATGCTATATACTATGGAATTTGATTAAAAATTTGCCTTAAAGGAGTCTGCAATCATAGACAACGTATGCCCTATCTGCAGGATAGGGGATAAGTGTCTGATAAGCGGGGTGGGGGTGGATGGGTCTGAATGCTGGGACCCCCCGCGATCTCCTGTACAGGGCCCCGGCTCAACTTATCCCCTATCTGCAGGATAGGGGATGTGTCTGATCGTGGGGGTCCGAATGCTGAGACCCCCCACGATCTCCTGTACAGGGCCCTGGCTCTGTCGTGGCTCTCCCCATGCAGGAGGAGTGTCGGCCGCAGCATGGCACCGTGGCCAACATGCCCCTACATGTATCTATATGGGAGAGGTGGAGATGCTGCGTTCATGCATCTCCTCCTCTCCCATAGAGCTAAATGGAGAAGGCGTGTCTGTTGCCCACTTAGTGAGATCGCCGAAACAAGCATTAGCCGTGTAGAGCCGCTGCAATGCCGGATCACCGTGTGGGAGATCGCTGGGGTCGGACCACCCGTGATCAGACACTTATCCCCTATCCTGCGAATAAGGCATAAGTTGTATATGACTCCTTTAAAAAATTGACAGACAGATGGGTTTACTGAATGGATTTGTTCACTTAACAGGACGCTGATGCCATATTACAGTTGCACAGAAATCTGTTGCAGAAATGTTTTTCTTTTGTCCTTTATATCTTTCTTTCAATTTTTTTAACCCCTTAACAACAATGGACGTAGATGTATGTCATGGTGACGTGGTACTTAGCGCACCATGATGTACATTTACGCGCCGCCATGATCACAGTGCTCGCGTCATGCCCAGCAGGCCCCGGCTGCAATCAGCAGCCAGGGACCCGCCGGTAATGGCGAACATCCGCGATCGTGCGGATGTCCACCATTAACCCCTCAGATGCTGTGATCAATACAGATCGCGGCATCTGCAGCAGTGCGGTACTTTGAATGGATGATCGGTACTGCCGCGGCGATCCGGTCATCCAGCATGGCGGCCGGAGGTCCCCTCACCTGGCTCCGGCCGTTTCCTGGTGTCTTCTGCTTTGGTCTGAGATCGAGCAGACCAGAGCAGAAGATGACCGATAATACTGAGCAGTGCTGTGTCCTATACATAGCACTGAACAGTATTAGCAATCAACTGATTGCTATGAATAGTCCCCTATGGGGACATAAAAAGTGTTTAAATAAAAGTAAAACATTTTTTAAATAAACATGTAAAAAAAATGTGAAAAATCCCCTCCCCAATAAAGAAGTAAAATGTCAGTTTTTTCCATTTTACCCCCCAAAAAGCGTAAAAAAAAGATGAATACACATATTTAGTATTGCTGCGTGCGAAAAAGTCTGAACTATCAAAATATATTGTTAATTATCACGTATAGTGAACGCGTAAACATAAAAAAAATTTAAAAGTCCAAAATTGCAGCTTTTTTGTCACATTTTATTCCAAAAAAAATTCATTAAAAATTTATAAAAAAGTAAAACCTAAGCAAAAGTGGTAGTGATAAAAACTACAGATCATGGCACAAAAAATTAGCCCTCCTATCGCCCCATATACGGAAAAATGAGAAAGTTATAGGTGGTCAAAATAGGGCAATTTCAAACATACTAATTCTGTTAAAATAGTTTGAGATTTTTTTTAAGCAGTACAATTATAGAAAAGCATAAAACATGGGTATCCTTTTAATCGGATTGACCCACAAAATAAAGAAAACATGTCATTTTTACCGGAAAGTGTACAGTGTGAAAAAAAAACCTTCCAAAATTTGATATATTGCGGTTTTCTTTTCAATTTTCCCACATAAATAATGTTTGTTTGGTTGCGCTGTACATTTTATGGTAAAATAAGTGATGTAATTGCAAAGTACAATTGGTGACGCAAAAAACAAGCCCTCATATGGGTCTGTAGATGGAAATATAAGAGAGTTATGATTTTTAGAAGGCGAGGAGGAAAAAACGAAGATGCAAAAATAAAATTGGTCTGGTCCTTAAGGCCAAAATGGGCCTGGTCCTTAAGGGGTTAAGTACACTAATAAAGTCTGTACATTCACTCAATATATCAAATTGTTTCCAATATGCTACTCACACTACCCTCTACAAAGTCACTAACTCCTGGGTCAGTAGTGTGGTTTATCTTTCTAGTGTCTAAGAAGTCATAAGTTTTGTGTTAAGACATATAAGTTACAGCACCAGCATTGTATTTGGCTGCAGTTTTCTTGACCTGTCCCTCAGAATGATTATTGACATCCTCCTCTGACCCCTTTTATCAATAAGTTGTTTATGTTCAAAGAATGTTTTTCCTCGATCACACCAGTCTCCATACACCCTTGACACGGTTGGTGGTTTGTGAAATCACTGGATGGTCCCAATTTTATTGTGGATTCACATTGGAAATGATTTTGTGGTGCCCTTCCCAGTCTAATGTCTAATTTCCATAAAATTAAGCATCAATCTTGAATGGACAGGTGATCTGGATCATGTCATCACGTGAAAATATATTACATTCATATACATATAACATGCATTTTCTGTCACAGGGTTTGCAAGTGCTGTGTGTTTAAACACAACTGATGTACTGTTCTAAGAGTGGAATAGTTCACTACTATATCTCAGTAAATAAAGGTATGTCTGTCACACAGCTGTCACATTCAATGTTTCATGTTTGGGGAAAAGCTAAGTGGCAGAAATGGTATCCTGGTGTTTCAGACTGTGTAGGGCCTGGAGAGACAGTGCATGACTTATGGTGCCCATACACTTTAGACAAATGTTGGCCAAACTTATCAACTTTGGCAGGTTTGTCCAACTGTCTAATTTGTTTGGAGGCCTCTCAACTGATTCCCAACAGATGAGGGTCAGGTAAGTTGGATTTCAGCTTTGTTCTCAGAGAAATAAGTTGAAGTGAAATATGTGGCTGAGGCTTACCACAGACAACAAATTCATGTGTATGGGGAGGTCGGAGAAGATAACTTTTGACCAAAAGAATGATTATGGGCACCTTAAGAGTCTGGTACAACATAGTGTAACTTTAAGGTAATGTTGCTTAAATAAGAGTTCGAAGAACATTCGCTAAAATCTAAATTTGTAAGTAGAAGCCCATCTCACACCCCTATTCCTTATTTTATGCCGAGGAATGCCTTTGAGGTGTCTTTTATTACAATGAATTTTGCTTACGCATGAAATAAAAATTCAGGTACTAAGAAAATGTCTACTAGCTCCGGTAAAACATTAAGAATTGTATACACTCATAAGCAGTAGTGTTGAGCGGCATAGGCCATATTCGAATTCGCGATATTTCGCGAATATATGGACGAATATTCGTCATATATTCGCTAAATTTGCATATTCGTAATATTCACGTATTCAAAATGTATGAACTTTATATCAAGTATACCAGTGTTACTTGATAGAAGCAGCAGAAGGGAGGGATCAATATTCGCCCGGCGGTCTCACACACTAGTATTAGAGAGGGATCATCACTGTGATGTATACTGTAAAAAAAGCGAATATTCGTAATTTCGAATATATAGTGCTATATTCGCGAATATTCGCTAATATGCGATATTCGTGAATAAAATTCTAATCGCAAATATTCGCGAGCAACACTAAATAGTGTACTTGGTACCATAGTTTAGGTTTTTCTACCCTCTGAATTTATTTCTTGGGAGCAGCACATCACAGCAGAAAGATACTGCAGTATAGAGAGAATAAGCGACTACAGCTGACTATAGCTGCTTTCAGTGCACCTATATACTATGTGGTATATGTTTTTTTACTGAATTACTCTGCATAGAATAGCACAGTTTACTATGGTTTATTTTATACAACAAACAAAAAGTATGCTGCCATTAGAGCAGATCATCGAAAGATGACACAGGCAGATCTGTTACAAACCAGACATTAAAGCCAGACAGACCTCACTGACTTAAATGGGGCCATCAGGACTCTGGAATGGTGTCTAACATTTTACCGGGAAAATTAGCACAGCATGTTCAAATATTTTTGACTACTATTTTTGTACTATTTTTGAGAGAACCTGCACTACAGATGCCCAGTGTATCCTTTAAGCCCCTACTCTACCATTGTTAACTTCACTGTTGAATACCAACCGAATCCAGGAGTATTACTGCTTTCCTCATAGTGTGCCCTACATAAAATATATATATAGTCATGGCCATAAATGTTGGCACCCCTGAAATTTTTCTAGAATATTAAGTATTTCTCACAGAAAAGGATTGCAGTAACACATGTTTTGCTATACACATGTTTATTCCCTTTGTGTGTATTGGAACTAAACCAAAAAAGGGAGGAAAAAAAGCAAATTGGACATAATGTCACACCAAACTCGAAAAATGGTCTGGACAAAATTATTGGCACCCTTAACTTAATATTTGGTTGCACACCCTTTGTAAAAAATAACTGAAATCAGTTGCTTCCTTTAACCATCAATAAGCTTCTTACACCTCTCAGCCGGAATGTTGGACCACTCTTCCTTTGTGAACTGCTCCAGGTCTCGCTTATTGGAAGGCGCCTTTTCCCAACAGCAATTTTAAGATCTCTCCACAGGTGTTCAATGGGATTTAGATATAGACTCATTGCTGCCACTTCAGAACTCTCCAGTGCTTTGTTGCCATCCATTTCTGGGGGCTTTTTGATGTATGTTTGGGGCTGGAAGACATTGTCCTGCTGGAAGACCCAAGATCTCTGACACTGGGCTGTACAGTGCGACCCAAAATCCATTGGTAATCCTCAGATTTCATGATGCCCTGTTCACATTCAAGGCAGCCAGTGCCAGAGGCAGCAAAACAACCCCAAATCATCATTGAACCTCCACCATATTTCACTTTAGGTACTGTGTTCTTATCTTTGTAGGCCTCATTCCATTTTTGGTAAACAGTAGAATGATGTGCTTTACCAAAAAGCTCTATCTTGGTCTCATCTGTACGCAAGACATTTTCCAGAAGGATTTTGGCTTAATCAAATTAATTTTGGCAAAATGTAGTTTTGCTTTTTTATGTCTCTGTGTCAGCAGTGGGGTCCTCCTGGGTCTCCTTCCATAGCGTTTCATTTAAATATCGACACTGATGCTCCCTGAGCCTGCAGGACAGCTTGAATATCTTTGGAACTTGTTTGGGGCGGCTTATCCACCATCTGGACTATCCTGCCTTGACACCTTTCATGAATTTTTTTCTTCAGTCCACGACCGGGAGATTAGCTACAGTGCCATAGGTTGCAAACTTCTTGATAATGTTGTGCACTGTGGACAAAGGCAAATCTAGATCTCTGGAGATGGGCTTTCTTGAGATTGTTGATATTTTTCCACAGTTTTGGTTCTCAAGTCCTCACAATGCAAAGATTAAGTGAACTTCTCTCCTTTTTATCTGCTATCAGGTGTGATTTTTATATTGCCCACACCTGTTACTTGCCCTAGGTAAGTTTAAAGGAGCATCACATGCTTGAAACAATCTTATTTTTCAACAATTTTGAAAGGGTGCCAATATTTTGTCCAGACCATTTTTGGAGTTTGGTGACATTATGTCCAATTTGCTTTTTTTCCTCCCTTTTTTGATTTAGTTCCAATACACACAAAGAGAATAAACATGTGTATAGCAAAACATGTGTTACTGCAATCCTTTTCTGTGAGAAATACTTAACTTTCTAGAAAAACTTCAGGGGTGCCAACATTTACAGCCATGACTGTATATGTATGTATATATATATATATATATATATATATATATATAAAGCAAGGTGGCTCACGGGTTCAGTGGTTAGCATTATTGCACAGCAGCTTTAGGCTCCTGGGTATTTGTATGTTCCAGGAAAAAACTTTTTTTTTTTTTTATATCAACTGGCTCCAGAAAGTTAAACAGATTTGTAAATGACTTCTATAAAAAAAATCTTAATCCTTTCAATAATTATCAGCTGCTAAAGTTGAGTTGTTGTTTTCTGTCTGGCAACAGTGCTCTCTGCTGACATCTTTGCTTGTCTCGGAACTGCACAGAGTAGAAGAGGTTTGCTATGGGGATTTGCTTCTAAACTGGGCCGTTCCCGAGACACGTGTCATCAGAGAGCACTTAGACAGAAAAGAACAACTCAAATTCAGCAGCTCATAAGTACTGAAAGGATTAAGATTTTTTAATAGAAGTAATTAACTGTAACAGTAATCTGTTTAACTTTCTGGAGCCAGTTCATATATATAAAAAAAAAAAGTTTTTCCTGGATAACCCCTTTAAATACATAACAGAGATCAGACGGCTGGTTAATTTGCGCCTTGGGCGGCTCTCATGTGTTTAGTTGGAGGTTCCCTCCAAATATATGTCCCAATTCACACAATAAAGGAAACATGTATCTCTGAG